>NC_068309.1:5993159-5998159 GCF_025860055.1 Xyrauchen texanus | reverse complement strand
CGGGAAACACTTAAATGCGCGTAACTAACGTAAATCAAGCAGGCTAGTATGCAGCATAATCCACGAAGTGTTGGCGAAATAAAAAATTAATGGACAGATTTTTTTTTTTCCAGAAAACTTCTTGCACAAAATAAATTCAAGCACTTTCAAGGACCTGTATCTATGTATGTTTATTTTCAAGAACTTTCCAGGGCCTTGAATTTTATTTTTCAGATTCACAAACTTTCAAGGATTTCAAGGACCCGTGGGAACCCTGCTATTATTACATTAGCTAACTACCAACTAACCAGATAAAATTAACAAATTGACAAGCACTTACTGGGCAGAATGACTCTTCAAATGGCGGACGAAATTGGAGGTTGTCGTCTGGCTGTCCGCGATCTTAACGTTGCATGTCTTGCAAAGCGCTGTTCGTCTTTTACCATCTTGATAATAATTTTTGAAGCCGAAAGCTTCTGTGGGAAGCCAAACAAAGCAAAAGTGGGACGAGACAGCGGGGGTTTACAGAGCTGTTGTCTTTCTTCTTCTTTGTCTTCTGTAGGGAAAAACTGCTAAATTTCAGCAGAGAACCAATTTTTGGTAAGGAAGGAGGGGTTTCTTTATTGTACATTAATTTGCATGTATGGTTTGCGCTGCGCTGTTTAAATTGGTCAGCGCAGCGCTGTTGAGGATTGTTCGCGCCGCGCTGCCCATTGGGTGTCGCTAGGAAACACGTCCGCGCTGCGCTGACGAACTGGCCGCGCGGCTCGGACCATTGAACCGCGCAGATGACATGTCAGCGCGGCGCGAGCTCTGTAAACCCCCGCTGTCTCGTCCCACTTTTGCTTTGTTTGGCTTCCCATATATGGCGTTATTTCCCTGTCAAATGTCGAGAGCGCATTATTGTAGCGCGAAAGTACATTAATGTTATGCGCGATCGCGAATCCCTCTGCTCGCGCGCGGAATATAATGCGCCGAGCGCGAATCCCTCTGCTCGCGCGCGGAATATAATGCGCCGAGCGCGAATCCCTCTGCTCGCGCGCGGGAACTGGGCGCGCGCTCTCAGATACACGCTGCTCTTGAAAGAATTTTCTCTGCGCTCGCTCAGAGAATATGCCTGCACTTAAAACGTGTTCATTGCAATCGCGAATCTCTCCTCTTCGCTTAAAGTAAGCGTGTTTGTGCTTAGACTGTGTCCCGTGCGTTCGCGCATGCCCAAGTACTCTTCTCTTCGATTTATTTCTCTTTGCTCTTGGCATAAACGCTGTCAGAACGGCAACAACCAATCAGAAAAGGCTTCAACGACTGACCAATGAAAACGCGACATCGTACATGGAATCTTATTGGTTGATATTGAACCGCACATGTTCATGTGTTCAATCAAGACGATTCAATTCAATCAAGACGAGCCGAGATGGATCCGCAGAATCGACGATCTCAGGTAAACAGTTTTATTTGTGTTGATGTTAAATATGTCAAATGTATCTTAGAAATGTCTGGGAAGAGGGCGATTGGATTATTTTACATATAAATGACCTAGACTGTCAACCACATTCATACTACAGAGCTATGCCCATTGTAGTGAGATTTTTGAGCCAAATAGATTTGAAAGCCGATTCCAAAAGGCAAAAATAATATTTTACGTCTGATAATTAACACATTGTCTCGTGCAATCACACCAGTGATTAAACATTAAGTACGTAGCGAGATCAACTGCTAAATTCAAATCTGAAAAAAGACTTGGGGGAAAGATAAGGTGGCAACATGCCCCGTAAAATTATGCTAGTCCTATATCTATTATGGCTGTCACGAATGAAGTGATGTGAAATGAAAAGTGTCATCTGCAATAGATTTTCTTTATCGCGGATTGCAGCGTTGAGTGTTATAACGTTAATCAATCACCCACTTTCTGTTGAGCTTAATTAATGCAGTTTGGCCAATCAGAGGCATTTTGATTAAAGGACAAGTTCGGTATTTTACACTTAAAGCCCTGTTTTAAGATCGTTTCTGATGAAATAGAACGGTTAAGATTGAAAGATTGGTTAGGGTTAGACCACTAGGAGGCCTTCTGGCCCATATATATCTGCGTCTCATATTGACGCTAAAAGGGTGCCATGTGCGTTGGTTTTATGATGCCTTGGTCCAAATTTTAATCTTAACCGTTCCATTTCATCAGAAACGATCTTAAAACAGGGCTTTAAGTGTAAAATACCGAACTTGTCCTTTAATCAAAATGCCTCTGATTGGCCAAACTGCATTAATTAAGCTCAACAGAAAGTGGGTGATTGATTAACGTTATAACACTCAACGCTGCAATCCGCGATAAAGAAAATCT
The DNA here is from genome assembly GCF_025860055.1 of Xyrauchen texanus. Lineage (NCBI taxonomy): Eukaryota > Metazoa > Chordata > Actinopteri > Cypriniformes > Catostomidae > Xyrauchen > Xyrauchen texanus. Next base: position 5,995,845 of record NC_068309.1, on the reverse strand, counting down.
ATTGCAGATGACACTTTTCATTTCACATCACTTCATTCGTGACAGCCATAATAGATATAGGACTAGCATAATTTTACGGGGCATGTTGCCACCTTATCTTTCCCCAAGTCTTTTTTCAGATTTGAATTTAGCAGTTGATCTCGCTACGTACTTAATGTTTAATCACTGGTGTGATTGCACGAGACAATGTGTTAATTATCAGACGTAAAATATTATTTTTGCCTTTTGAATCGGCTTTCAAATCTATTTGGCTCAAAAATCTCACTACAATGGGCATAGCTCTGTAGTATGAATGTGGTTGACAGTCTAGGTCATTTATATGTAAAATAATCCAATCGCCCTCTTCCCAGACATTTCTAAGATACATTTGACATATTTAACATCAACACAAATAAAACTGTTTACCTGAGATCGTCGATTCTGCGGATCCATCTCGGCTCGTCTTGATTGAATTGAATCGTCTTGATTGAACACATGAACATGTGCGGTTCAATATCAACCAATAAGATTCCATGTACGATGTCGCGTTTTCATTGGTCAGTCGTTGAAGCCTTTTCTGATTGGTTGTTGCCGTTCTGACAGCGTTTATGCCAAGAGCAAAGAGAAAGAAATCGAAGAGAAGAGTACTTGGGCATGCGCGAACGCACGGGACACAGTCTAAGCACAAACACGCTTACTTTAAGCTTAAGAGGAGAGATTCGCGATTGCAATGAACACGTTTTAAGTGCAGGCATATTCTCTGAGCGAGCGCAGAGAAAATTCTTTCAAGAGCAGCGTGTATCTGAGAGCTGCGCCAGTTCCACGCGAAGCAGAGGGATTCGCTTCGGCGCATTATATTCCGCGCGCGAGCAGAGGGATTCGCGATCGCGCATAACATTAATGTACTTTCGCGCTACAATAATGCGCTCTCGACATTTGACAGGGAAATAACGCCATACCCATAGAAAAGAACTCGTGCGTGTGCAGAAAAGAACTCGCGCGTGTGTACAGTTCTGCGCGCGTGCAGAAAAAACTCGCGCGTGTGTGGGACTTGTTAATTTGTGTGCACAATCATATTTTTGTGCTCGAGTTTGTGATTTGCAAGTTCTGCAGGTTTAAATTTTACGTGCGAGCTGTGTCATGGTGCTCACACTGTTGAAATTCACTTGCGCGCTGTGTTTTTGCGCTTGCGCTGTTTTGTCCAAAATTAAACGCCATACACTACTGCCACCAACTGGAGTGGAGTGGGTACTTTAACCACCTTCCGTTTCAACTGAAATGTGCTTCCGTTTCAACTGAAATGCTCTCACACACACAACTGAAATGCTCTCACACACACAACTGAAATGCTCTCACACACACAACTGAAATGCTTGCATACAACATACTGAAATGCTTTTCAGTTGTGTGTGTGAGAGTGTAATTTTAGTTGTATGTATGAGAGCATTTCACTTGTGTGTGTGAGAGCGCGTTTCAGTTGCGTGTGTGAGCGCATTTCAGTTGTGTGTGTGAGAGCGCGTTTCAGTTGTGTGTGTGAGCGCATTTCAGTTGTGTGTGAGAGCATTTCAGTTGTGTGTGTGAGAGCATTTCAGTTGCGTGTGTGAGAGCATTTCAGTTGTGTGTGTGTGAGAGCATTTCAGTTGTGTGTGTGAGAGCATTTCAGTTGTGTGTGTGTGAGAGCATTTCAGTTGTGTGTGTGTGAGAGCATTTCAGTTGTGTGTGTGAGAGCATTTCAGTTGTGTGTGTGAGAGCATTTCAGTTGTGTGTGTGAGAGCATTTCAGTTGTGTGTGTGAGAGCATTTCAGTTGCGTGTGTGAGAGCATTTCAGTTGTGTGTGTGAGAGCGCGTTTCAGTTGCGTGTGTGAGAGCATTTCAGTTGTGTGTGTGTGAGAGCATTTCAGTTGCGTGTGTGAGAGCATTTCAGTTGTGTGTGTGAGAGCATTTCAGTTGTGTGTGTGAGAGCGCGTTTCAGTTGCGTGTGTGAGAGCATTTCAGTTGCGTGTGTGAGAGCATTTCAGTTGTGTGTGTGTGAGAGCATTTCAGTTGTGTGTGTGAGAGCATTTCAGTTGTGTGTGTGTGAGAGCATTTCAGTTGTGTGTGTGAGAGCATTTCAGTTGTGTGTGTGAGAGCATTTCAGTTGTGTGTGTGAGAGCATTTCAGTTGTGTGTGTGTGAGCATTTTAGTTGTGTGTGTGAGAGCATTTCAGTTGCGTGTGTGAGAGCATTTCAGTTGCGTGTGTGAGAGCATTTCAGTTGTGTGTGTGTGAGAGCATTTCAGTTGTGTGTGTGAGAGCATTTCAGTTGTGTGTGTGTGAGCATTTCAGTTGTGTGTGTGAGCGTAATATTTTCAGTTGTATGTATGAGAGCGTTTCAGTTGTGTTTGTAAAAGCATTTCACTTGTATGTGTGTGAGCATTTCACTATAGTATGTGAATGAATTTGGTTTCATATGTGTATGTGAGAGGAAAAGTACATGTATGTGCATGGTAATTCTGAATAATGTCCCTAGGGGCACCTCATAGCTGATGATAGCCTGTGATCCAGTCATGACAAAACTATTCTCAGCCTGCGCTCCAGCTGGATCAACTTTATTTTTTAAAATAATTTATATATTTTATATTCAAACTGAAAACATGATGTGATTAACACTCAAGTCATTCAAGTCTTCCTGTCTCAAGTCAAGTCAAGTCCCGAGTCTTTAACTTCCAA
>NC_068309.1:5901206-5992659 GCF_025860055.1 Xyrauchen texanus | reverse complement strand
TCAAAAGTAATGAGGCTGAAAATTCAGCTTGGCATCACAGGAGTAAATTCCATTTTAAAATACATTAAAATAGAAAACAGTTATTTTAAATTTTAATAATATATTACGATATTACTTTTTTTTTTTTTAAACCATGGATGAAACTGAATCAAGAAAACAGATTTTACAATTAATAGGGTGTTCATTACTAACGTTATCCAGCTCCAATCCTTGCCTAATCTGTTAGTTATCCGATAACATCCCTTACCTCCTAATTTAATGAGTAATACTCAACTATAAGGTTTTAATTTACAAGTTATTTTTATTTAGATGTACTGATAATATACAGAATAAGATAATATTATTCTTTAAACGTCTCACCTTTTAAAAGTGCGTCGCAAACGGTTTGTTCTACTGCGCAGTAGGGCTGCAACGATTCGTCGACGTTGTCGACAAAAATCGATAATAGAACTAGTCGACAATGAATTTCATTGTCGAAGTTGTCGCCAGACATGTTTTTTTCCGACCGAGGCACCTCTCTTCATTACAATCTCTGCCGAGAGTCGCACATGCGCATTAGCTTCTCTGCTGAGTGATAACATACAGAAATGGCGGGGTCCAACGCAGCAGCTGCGCGTACCAAAACATCTAAAGTTTGGGAGCATTTTAGCCTGGATAGGGCGAATAAAAAGATTACCTGCATGGTTTGCAAAGCAGTCCTTGCGTATCACGGCAGCACCTCGGTGATGCACGAACATTTAAAGAGAAAGCACGTCGGACAGTTGAATGAAACGGAGTTTGACTCGCCTCGGTAAGATTTAAATAACATGGAAGCTAATACGTTTTGTTTTGGATATACATTGTACGTTTTATAAGCGTATTTTCGTTAAAAAAAAAGAAAAAAAAAAGGATTTAACGTTATGCCCGACTGTGCCTGACAAAAGTATTTTAAATTAAATGCATGCAGTCTGAAGAAGAGAGCCACCATGGACCCCTTTCTGCAAAAGAATCAGACGTGCACCCCACAACAGGCGAATGCCCTCACTGAGTCAGTATTGCAGATGCTGATCTATGATATGAGGCCGCTCTCCATGGTCGATGGTGCTGGGTTTCAACAAATGATAGCCCAGTTTATTTACTTTTAGTATGAATCGGCCTATCAGCAGCAAAGTTCAATAAAATATGCATTTTTCATTGAAGTACCCCCTTCTTTCTTGTGTTTACTATAATTTTCCACAGAATTAAAGCAATCTCATGCTAAATTAAAAAAAAAAAATTAATAATTTTTCGATTAGTCGACTAATCGTTTCAATAGTCGGTGACTAGTCGACTATTAAAATAGTCGTTAGTTGCAGCCCTACTGCGCAGCATGTGTTTGCTGCTACTTCCGGGAACTATTGAGAGGCTCCACGAGCCGCCATTGCTGTAAAAAAAACGTTCCATTGGAGTTGTCGCAACTCTCTCTCTATATGGCTCTGAGTGAGACTAGTAAGAGGTCCTGACTCTCTGTGGTCATTAAAAATCCCAGGATGCCTTTTGAAAATTAGCAGGGGTATTACCCCAGCATCCTGGCCAAATCTACCCAATGGCCTCTTGTTAATCATGGTCTCCTAAACATCCCCATATGCCAATTGGCTGCTTCACTCTATCTATATACCAACAATTACCTGGTGGGTGTTTTGGCTCAATAGGCCGATGGTTGACCGTATCAACTTTAACCGATCAAAGTTGTCGGTAGTCGGTTAAAAAAAAAGTGATCTCTAAATTAGGCTATTATACGTTGTGAATTCGGTTCAGCGTACCTACGCAAGTGATAAAATAAAACAAAATTCTGTATCAAATTATAGGCAAGAGAAGTAGTTTGTTTAGGCATGGTTTGTAGGGAATTACAAACCTGCGCATATATATTCAAAAGCACATAACTATAGATTCAATTCTCAATGCGCATGTGAACACCATCAGCGTTTATCACAGGTTACGTGTTTAAAGTCTGTTTAGAGAGAACGCCGTCGTCTTAGCGGCCCCTAATTTAATAACAAATGATCATTGTGACGGAGGTGAATCAATCAAAACTAACTTTAGCTGGAAATAACATTATTCGAGAATCGCTATAAAGCCAAAACATTCTCGGCTACCTTAAGTTATATGTTTATCTCTGTAAAGCTGCTTTGAAACAATCCATTGTTAAAAGCGCTATATAAATGAAGATGACTTGACTAATAACTTTGACATCCTTAAAGGGGTCATATAATGCCATTTTTGTACAAGTTAATATGAATCTTTAGGGTCTAAATGAAAACTTCGTTTTTCCCATCGTAAACAAAACTCAGCCACTGCGTCTTCAGCGGTTCAGATTTAGGAACATCAAAATGACTGCTGTGTTCGTTATTACATCGAAGAACAGAACATCACAATCGCTTAGGCACCATTCTGCTCCAGTGTATCAACAATGATGACGGACTATGATTGACAGCTCGCTCACGAGCGAGGGCGGATCTGTGTTGAAACACTCCCAGATAGCAATAAGTCGGCGGTCCGCCGGCGGCAGTAGAAGCGGCAGAATGGCGAGATCGCAAACACGTTCGACGGCGGTCCGCCGGCGGCAGCCGCTTTTTAAAAGCGGCAGCCGCCTTCCTACCGCTCGTTCAGCTGGACGCCCGCTGGCCAGCCGCCGCTCCGCCGCACGTTATATCGGCGGACGACCGGAGGCAAACCGCTTTTTTCGAGCGATCTGCCGCCGCTTATTGTGTATATATATATATATGTTGTAACACTTACAACAATTGTAAATAATATAAAGAGGTCAGCTCTGGGATGAAAAGAATTACCAGTAAACATAAGCAATGAGGATATTTGGTACCAAATAAAGTGCAGGATATCAAATAAATTGAGGTATAACATCATATTTACAAGTCATTTCTAACAATAGGATAAGTGGTAATAATTTAGAGTAAAGCTCTGGAGTAGAATATGCCATTATAACTGCAATGCTGACCTGTGGCACAAGGATTTACAAGCTATATTTAACAATAGAATAACAGTTAAGCACACTGATGGAATGAAAGTAGAATTTTTGGTACTAGTGAAAGTGCAATATCAAAAGGTATGAAATAGTATAACCAAGCTATTTTTAATAGAATAACAGTTAAGCACTTTGATGGAATGAAAGTAGAATTTTTGGTACTAGTTAAAAGTGCAATATCAAATATCAGAGGTATGAAATGGGATTTACAAACTATAATAGAATCGTTAAGCACTGACGGAATGAAATAAGCCAATACTAAAGTCACGGTAAGTAGAATATTTGCTACCAGATAATGTGCAAATATCAAGTATTAGATGTATAATCTAGGATTTATAAGCTATATTTAAAAATAGAATAGTTAAGCACTGTAACAATGAAATAAGCAGCAAATTGTATATTAAATAATTGAGATCTTTGGTATCAAAGAATGTGCAGGATAATGTAAAGTTTTACATTCAACTTAAACATGACAATAAGTGGGAACAAATGCAATTAACAGCAGAAAATCTGGCTGTTGAGAACACAGTCAATCACAATGTCTGGAGTGGTTGGGGTCTGGTTTTCCTCGACCTCCAGAATGAGGCAGTGCAAATTGGCACATCTTCAGTGATTCCTCGTATGCCTGTATAAAAAGACAAACCATCCCATATTCATCCAAGGAGCTGCCCTGAAGGCAGGGTCATGAGAGGAAAAAAAACAAAAAAAACATCCCATATTCATCCAAGGAGCTGCCCTGAAGGCAGGGTCACGAGATGGGGAAAAATAAAAATAAAAAAAAAAACAGCAATTTCTAGTGAAGAGTGTGGATTGAGTGAGTTTAGTCTGACACTTTTAGCAGGGGTGTCGGTAGTCAGCCTAGGTTTGAGGGGTCGGCTGTGGGTCCCTCTCAGCTGTCGCGGCGCTTTTTCCACCTTCACGGTCAGCTGCTCCTTTCAGGTAATGCGTAGCGTTAACCTGGATCGCCTCATCAGTGGCATCCTGGGTTGCCGAAGTTCTTCCGGATGGCTCCTGTAGAAAATAAAGATCTGTCATTCCATTTGATTGGCATAAGGTCATACACATCTACTTAAATATAAAAAAAAATAGCCAACTTACTTTGAACAATGGTCTTCAGGAACATGTCTCTAAAACATGCTTATTCCCTGCACCAGTCCAGGTTGTGTTAATGGAAAGGCGATTAGAGAAGATACTCTCAAGCATTCGCCACACAGTTGTCTTGAGGTCCCTCCCACACTTGATTGCCAAAAACCGAAGCTGAAAGAAAAAAAAAAAAGGGTTACAAATTACATTTCTCTGAAGCTTCTCATAAATTTAAAATGTGACCGGCTGTGGATTCAGACTGTAGAATATGCAGTGTACAATCTTAATTTTAGATAACCCTATGGCGTTATAAACGAAATCAGCACACTTACAAATCGTTGCTGGAGCTCTTTATCCTGCCTCAGACTGCTGTCAAGCAACGCTAAATCGTCCTGGGTGTCTAGTGGGAGTAACAGATCCCCTGGCAGGGATAACCCTCCAACGGACACACCGGCACTAAAATGTTGCAGCATAGTGTCCATTTTGATGTCCATGCTTCGCACAACATCGCCAAACTCTCCAAGACGCCGCAGAATTAGGGTCTGATCTGCACCTACAGGGGTCCCCAGAATAAAAGAATAAAGTAGTCAGTCCTGGTCCTTCAACTACTAAACTATGACATTTATATCTAGGTCTACTAGATGTACAGGTTACTAAGTTGTACCTGATTGCCCAGTCGCGAGCAAGCGTCTTTAACATTGTCCCAACTTGCTTCACCTGCTCCTGAAGTGATCCGCTGTCATCCGAAGCTACAAAATGAAAGGCATATGGTAATTTTGGACCTACATCACACACAAAAAAGTTAAATTTAAGAAAGAGTGCATGTTCTCACCTGCTGGTGCATTGCTTTCCCTCAGGGCTTGGTTCTCATCCCTCAGGGCTTGGTTCTCATCCCTCAGGGCTTGGTTCTCATTCTGGAGTCTCTGGAAATCTACATTTAAAAAAATACAACAACTAAAGGCACTTTTTTCAATACTGTTAAAACACTGGACACTAAGACATAGGCCTGGAAAATACCTTCATAGCAGAAAACTTCATGCTGTACACGAGGTGCCAGGGGAGTCCAAGGGCCAATACCTGAGCTGATGACTTTGTCCTATTGAAAATCATTGACATTTAAAAATGTGTGTGGAGTTATTGGATACATGTAATGAATTGGACTTAAATGTAACACTTAGTTTAGCATAGCGTATTACATACCTCCAGCGTTTTCACCCATATGCTGCCAGGGTAAATGTGCTGCTGGGGGTGTAAAGCTTAGTACTTGACGAGCTGGGGAGCAAACATAACAGCTTTAATTTCACTACAGAGTATTGCATATTCTGTAATGAAACAATAATTGAACTGTGCAAAGCAAATGGAATGTACAACACACCTCGACACCTTTCATCCACAAACTGCTGCGGTGAGTAACCCGTCAAGTGTCCTAATGAAAAACAGATGATGATTAAAGGATTCCTCTTCTTAAATAGAAGCAATAGTTTCCAAGACAAAAAACATCACAAATTACATTACTTACTTGTACTCAAACTCTTGGCTCTGTGAAGTGGAGTCTGGATTACTGGGGAGAAACCTGGTTCTGAGAAAGAGGAAACTGACATTTTAAAATCTAACAAAGTGTATAGTTTATTGGCGGATCACAAATCAAACTTCACAGCACTACATTTTACATACCAGCTCTGAAATCTACAGATGGCTCAACATTTTCCTGGTTTTCTGGAATCGATGCAACCTCTGGAGCATCGGGCAGCACTGAAACCTTGTTACTGGGAACAAGGTTTTCAAAGCTCAAAAGAGGTTGCTGAAACGACAGCACTGCTGGTGCATCTGGAAGACAAGACTCCTCTTCATCAGAAGAGGCCTGGGGTCTGTACTTGGAAGTTAAGCTTCTCTTTCGCTTTCCCTTCTTGTCATCATCCGTCGTTTCAATGCTGGAACCTGTTTGGAAGCGCACCAAATATCTCATTGCCTCTTGCCAAGATTCTAGAGCAGGGAATAATGAATGAAAGTCAGTTATCCACCATAAACAGACAAAGAAATTACACAGATGAAATGCAGGAATATCAAATGCACAAGTCAGACCCATTTACCTGCTCCTTCATAAACTTAAAATGATGTTTCTCCCAGGTGCTGTGTGGAGACGTACAGCGGATGGCTAAATTGTTTCCCTTGTCTTTTTTGCGGAGGTCAAATGGGGGCCAATAGCACATGTCATTGCTGAGCCACACTTGCGGAACCACTGCAAATGGCTGATCATCCTCGTTGATAAATTGAACAATGGCAAACAGCATCAAAAATAGAAGAAAGATAGCATAAAGTATACATTTTGATTAATTTTCAGAAGAAAAAAAAAACAATAACATTCAAAATGCTCACCCCTTCAAAAAAAAAAAAAAAAAAAAACAAGTGTCATTTTTACAAGTGGATCAACGGAAAACCAGCCTTTCCATCCGGGCAAGGAAGAAGATAATATTTCTTCTGAACATTTGCTATATGGGAAAAGCGGAGTGTATCTGATAGGCCAGATAAATGAAAAATGCCCAGCTTGGAAGATTCCACAGGGTAAGTAAATAAATCGACCATGTTCCGGAACCTCTTGTAGATGACCAAAGTGTTGTCCATTTCATCAACGACTACATTCTCTATAACAACTATGTCCTTATTTTCCAACAGGACACAGTTGTTTCCCTCTGAACGTTTCACAACAAAGTCTTGAAAGTAATACTCCTCATACTGCTTTTTCACAGAAAGACCATTGAGGAGTGGTCCATGGTTGTGCTCCCTCAAGGGCCTTGTTTTGGAGATGTTTGTTCTTCTGTGCTGACTTCTCTCCGACAATCGGTGAACAACCTGCTCCAGTGGTTGTGTAGGTTTGCGCAACAGTTTCTTCAAGCGTCCAAGGAAGTTTTCAAATGGGAAGCATGAGATGTTATCAAGAACACCATACTTTTTTGCATCTTGCCAGAGGTGCACCAATCCATGCATGTTGTATGTCACATGTTCCTTTCCATAAAGCTTGCTGCAGTGATCAACAAAGAGAACCAATATTCCGTGTGCATAGTCTGTGAGGTCAGCACACAGGGATACATTCAGTAGGATGGTGATGCCAACTGAAAGCAGCATGAAGTTGTTGTACACTTGAGTTGGTACAAGGCCTTTTAAGCTGACTGGTCCAGTGTACAAGAGGAACTGCCTGAATTCTGTAGCTTTCCAACGATCAACATCTTCCATGGATCGTTGCTTCCTGTTGAACTTCGCACGGAACATGAGGTGTGAAGGTCAGGAGTACTCTGGAGAGCTCTTTTACCATGCTGGGCGAAAATCTTGTCAGCCGCCGTCCCTTTAGCCAAAGATGCAACAACTTTCTTGTCACTCCAAGGCATACCAGATGCATATAATCCAGTGGGAACTGGGTGACCAAACCAACAGACAACAATGCCAGTGGCGTTTCTCCACACTGATGACTGTCATCAGAAAGTTCATCACGGACTGCATTGTCTAATCTCAGAGTAGCATCTGTTTGTGGAAAGGTCATCCTGTTCTCGTAGTGGACCCCTTTTGAACACACTTGTCACACCCATAATATCCACTGTGACCTTTGACATTTCTAACAAGTGCACGAGCAGGGCGTCACAGATGAACGTTGATATTTTGAAAGGAAGTGATCTCCCTTCAAACAGAACTCCTTCTGTTTCAAGTCGCTGTGCCTCTCCTACAAAAGGATTCAAAAAGTGAAGGCTGCTTGGCTTCTTCTTCCCATAATAGAGACCAATGACAAACGGAAGTTTGTTTTGCTGGACATTACCCACGTATTGCTCAATTAAACCATAAACTGGCCAGAACTGGGCATTTGAGCTTTTGAAAAGTGGAAGTCCATCAACATTAACTTGCATTGAAACTGACGTCAACTTCTGCAATTCGGGAGACACTAACAACTGCGATAGTATCCCACTTTCAATTCCAGAGTGATGGTATACACCACCTGAGAGTTCGGTTGTTTTAACACAAGTCACTGTTTTCAGAAGGGTTCTTGGGTCTTTAGGAAGGGTTGGATGATCCTTGGACAAAATGGTTAAAAGCTTACCAAGTGCCACATGGGGATCATGTTGTCAATAGCCCACCCTGCCAATTGTGTCCTTAGGCAATCCCCTTCCTCTTCACTATCTTCCGTGCTTGAGGAAAACATTTCAGAAGGTCCATATACCTCATCATCAGTTATTTCCTGTGCTTCAGGGATTACAGTTTGTCCATGGCTTATTGTAGCCATTCCATGTTGATGTTCATTAACAGGAGGATTTACTTGGTCAAAGTCGGGAATAACAGCAAGTAGAGCATTGTTTGCAGCTTCAATTTCCTGTTTGTCCCTCTCAACTCCTTTCAATATTCTTCTCCTTTTGGCCCAGTAACTAGACATTGTGACTAATGATGCATTTACCTTTAAAGCAAAAAGAATTGTCCAACAGTAGGTCTCTTGGGTGAAGATGACAGGTTATGCTCTGGTCAACGTATCTGCAAGAAAATGTTAACAAAACCACATTGTTAACGTTTAGCTATGCAGTGGGGAGACAACTGAACAGCCATATATGGAACAGTGAAAATGTTAAACATACAATTTATTCATTCAGTGTAGTGTTTCAAGTGAACACAGCATTGTCCTCAACATAAAAAGTACAACAGTTCAGAGAAATAGAACTCATCATAATCCCCTTAAATCCTAGAAGTACAGAAGCAACACAGCACGTGTTAGCTAACACTTTCTAGCCACTGTATCTACGTTATGAACTGAACTAGCAGCATACTTGTTCGGACAAACATAATAATTTACAAAACCTATATACATCATTGTTTTGTTTGAAAAAAGCACAAGCTATACTTAATCTTTCTAGATGTAAAGCTTTGGCTAACTACTGTATGTAGCAAATAACATTTCTACATGTAATGTTACTAGTAATATCAGCTTAACCTCAGTGTGTACTGTAAGGAAAGCAACACAGCATGTGTTAGCTAACACTTTCTAGCCACTCTTTAGCTACATTGTGACCTGAACTAGCAGCCTAATTGTTTGGACAAACATAATCATTTACAAAACCTATATACATCATTGTTTTGTTAGAAAAAGCACAAGCTATACTTAATCTTTGGCTAACTACTGTATGTAGCAAATAACATTGTAATGTTACTCGTAATATCGCTTAACCTCAGTGTGTACTGTAAGGAAAGCAACACAGCACGTGTTAGCTAACACTTTCTAGCCACTCTAGCTACATTGTGAACTGAACTAGCAGCCTAATTCTTCGGACAAACATCATTATAATTTACACAACCTATATACCTCATTTGTTTTGTTAAAAAAAACACAAGCGATACTTAATCTTTCTAGATGTAAAGCTTTGGCTAACTACTGTATGTTGAAATGTTATTTGCTACATGTAATGTTACTAGCAACATTGCTTAACCTCAGTGTGTACTGTAGGAAAGCAACACCGCACGTGTTAGCTAACACTTTCTAACCACTATAGCTACATTGTGAACTGAACTAGCAGCATTCTTGTTCGACAAATATAATCATTTACACAACCTATATACATCATTGTTTTGTTATGTAATGCTTAACCTCAGTGTGTACTGTAAGGAGGGCAAAACAGCACGTGTTAGCTAACACTTTCTAGCCACTCTAGCTACTGGACTAGCAGCATACTGCAAGAACAATGGTGACTAACTTAGATATTTTAAAAACAATGTAAACATAATATTGCGTTACACAAAAAGGAAACATGTACTTACTTAAACGATGGTAGTCGATGACTTTGCTAACTGTAGGCTGTTGAAACTAGTACTGAGTCTGACTGTAACTCGTGATTGAATGGCAAACTGAACCGAATGTGCTCTAGTCATATTGTTACGGGAGGGGCCTGCCTCGGTGGGTCCAGTGCGTCATCGAGCCACCGCTTTAGCCCTCACCAAAAGAATCCTGAACACAGCACTGGTGCAAAACTGTTTAACGGTTTAACTACACAATTCAGTACTTCACAGTCCACAGTGTAATGTGTTTTAGCAATAAATTTTTACCATGTATAGTGTGTTTGGATTATTTAATTTGTATTGCCTTTACAGGGACTTTCACACTTTCTTAAACATTAGTACAGGTCGTAATTGCAAATGAATCCCTTACCTGTAAAAGGTAAAATAACAACAAAAAAAAATCGAGGTTGGAAAAAAATTACAGACAAACGAAATTTCTGCGCAACTGTGAAACCAGGGGAGAAAGCTTTTTCATTGAGTTTATCCTTCACGTCAAAACGGGGACAGATGTCTTTCACTGTTCACTGATACAGGCATTGGTGAAAAGTCTAACATCATCAATTTATTCTGCTAAATTTTTCATACCCTGTATTAAATATCTATTTTTAAACCTAATCAGAATCAGAAAGATATTTATTGCCAAGTAAGTTTTACAAAAAGGAATTATTCTTGGTTTATTGGTGCATGTCTCAGTGTGCATCAATCAAAGAAATATAAACAATTTTCACCTAAGTGCATAAATAATTCAATATATTTTACATATATTACTGTATAATCGCTTCAGAGTTTCAAAGTAATTTAAATGTCATTTCCTAAACCTTACCTTATCATGGAATCAAGAGTCAAGAATCTGTTATAAACCCTAATGGCTTTGGAGCAAAAATAATAATAGCCAAATGGCTGGTCGATTTTGAGAGTCAAGCTGTGACTGTATTTCAAAGCGGCTTGTCACGGTCGATTGCCGCCGGCCGACGCGGTCGAATTGCCGCAGGCAACCGCCAGAGAAATGACGCTGGCGGCCCGCCGTCTGACCGCCGGTGGCATCTCGCAAGAAATGGGCGTGACGAATTCGGCGGCAAACGCTGGATCACCGCCAGTGGGACGCACCTATAGCCGACAGCTTGGGGACAGCGGCAAAAAGAAGCCGTGCGGACATTTTTTGCTATCTGGGCTGCTGTCAATCAACAATCCTGGGAGGGGCGTCCGACCGTGTGACGTCACACGGTCGAACGGCTCGATTTGAGTTAGGGGAAAATATACAAGGAGATTAAAACAAAAACACTGGATGGATTTTTATCATAATAGGATGGTTGTGTACAGGCACAGCCAACACACATTTCAGTACAATCAACTTGAAAAAGTGCATGTTCCATTATATGACCCCTTTAAAAGCTTTTCCATAAATTTATAGCAATTTTGTTGATCTGGACTGTTTTGATTTTTTCCCTTTAGATGCAGTCATCAATGCACACAACACAACCAGTACAAAAGTAATGGAGACCATGTCCAAATATTTAAAATATGCACCAGAGAGGATGGGTGGTGGTGGCCGTAAGAAGACTCTTCCTTGAAGACACCTTTTTTTTTTCTTCTTTTTTTTTTTAATGACTGTTGCTAGTAGAATGTGAAGTTCTACAAAAGACTTCTTACTTGTTCTACAAACTTTCCTTACTTTTACTTGGATTCTTTTTCACTTAATTGTTGAGATTTTATAATGTTACGAAATGAGTACATATGTTGGTCACAAGTTTGGAAATGGTAAGATTTTAGTGTTTGTCAGTGTTACGGTTTATGTATTTTTGGTCAAACAGACTTGAGCAAGTTTCCAAACCATATTTGTAATTATTTATATATAGGCTATTGTGTGAATATTTGCAGTGTGTATGAAATTAGAATTAAAAGCTTTTTCCCTCTGCATTCTGATATCATTAAACCCTTAAGAAAGTGCTTTGTTGTTGAACGAGAATTTTTTCAATACATTATGTGAAAGTGTAAATGTAGCCTACAATATAGATGTATATTTAAATTCTAAGAAAATTATTTTTTCATTTGGTGTAATTGTTAAACTTTTTCTTTAGAAAATGAAGCATCTCATCCCTGCACTGCAGATTTATGAACATCTAATTGTTAGAATGTTTTTTTTTCTTTTCATGCCGTCCAATTGCAAATCATGTACAGCAAGTTTTATTAGTTGCTGAAAATGCTAAATATGCACCGAAAATCATAGTTTACTTTTCAGTGTTGACGTTTAAGCAAAATTACAGGTAGGCTACGCCGGGTACAGGGTTACAATATCAACGTTGATTCAATTTGCAAAATCGAAAGGTGATTCAACGTCGACAGAAGACCATAACCCGAAAGGTAAGAGTGAAACGACGTCGCGATTTCAACGGTGAATCAACGTTGTTTCTTCCGCGGTGAAACGACGTCACAATATTAACTTTGATCCGTTTTGCAAAATCGAAAGGTAATTCACCGTTGATTCAACGTTGAAATGCCGGCTGGGTTATTTAATGTTTTACAGGTTTTTACCGTTGCTAATTTACAGTCTTTCACCGTTAAAACTATGGACATTTTTTACAGTGTAAAGCACAGGGCTGTTAATCATAAGGTCACAGGTTCTAACCCCACAGCCACCACCATTGTGTCCTTGAGCAAGGCACTTAACTCCAGGTTGTCCCGGGGGGATTGTCCCTGTAATAAGTGCACTGTAAGTTGCTTTGGATAAAAGCCAAATGCGTAAATGTAGATCGAAAGATTTTTAAGATCATGAGAAATATTTCAGTCAAGTGTTTCAAAAGTTTTGACTGGTAGTGTTTGTATTAATGATCTTTCAGTCTATTGTAAACTTCATTTCCTCATCATGGCCCAACCCCTGTCAACAGCTATAAAATGCCCCTGAGCAGTGTTAGTTCATTCGCCTCTTCACCAAAGATGGATCTTCAAGTCTCTTTTGTGCTGCTTTTCATTCTTTTCACTGGAGGTACAAAAACATCTAGAATATTTAATGTTAGTCTATTTAATTATTGATATGCATACAGAGGTTATTGAATGTCTTTCTCTCTCTAGGATACTCTCTAAACTGTACACAGTGCATATCATACCAGACGGGTACTTGTGTAGAAACACAGATGACATGCCCCAGTGGATTTTCAGTGTGTATGAGTTCAAAAGTGAAAATAACTGGTAAGTCCATTATGATTGAGTGGAAATGTACTGCTATAATTTAACTTGTCACATAACTGCTACTCTTTTACTGGGCTGAAATTAAAACTGCAAGCATAGAATATTTACCAGATTTATATTTTGATTTCTGACTATTTCATGAAGTTCAGTAGGATCCAAAAGTCTGAGACCACATTGAAAATCTGTGATTTCAAATCTAACTTAAACCTGTAAATAAACAAAGTTTTAGGATTTAAAACCAAAACACTTTGACTTAAAATAAACTAGAAATATTGAAGATTCTGTACAATTTCTAAGTTACTAAACCAATGTAAGCAAATTTGTGACATTGAATTCAACTCAAGGTCATATTTCCATGTTTCCATTGAAGAACACAATTAAAATGTTCAAATGCTGGAATAACATCGATCATCAGGTTTTGCACAAACTTGTTTAATCCATGCCAGCTCAAGTGCATGATGTCATTAAAGCAAAAGGGAGAAAAGTCAAATACTAATTTTACACAAATTGACATAAATTGTATTACACTTGAAAAATGCAAAATAAAAGCATTTTCACAATGTCTCAGACATCTCGACTTCACTTTTTGTAATTGCACATTTTTATGTCTTAAACAGTATTATTGCCAGTGTTGGGTTAGTTACACAAAATAAGTAATCCAATACAAATTAATTCTGTAAATACAAAGCAGATTACTTTACCTATTAGTGTAACTAAAAAGTAATCACACTACTAATTATTCTACTATTAAATCACTTTCTAAATCACTTTTCCTGGAACTTTTTAAGGTAGGCTTGGGATCAATGCCATTTCCATGTATATATCAGGATTTCTTCAGATATAAATGTGGCTTCTTGTTGCACAATAGTCTTTGTCTTTCAACTTTGGTAAAGTTTGAGCGACAAGGTTAATTCAAGTGGGTGAAATTTGAAACAATTATTTTCTATGAAGGTATGTATGCACACAGTGTGGGCTCGCCATTTCCAGAGGCTGTTAAAAATTCAGCATTGCCACTGAGCTCAACTCACAGTTTTCCATTAATCTCAACCCAAATCATTATCAAAAGATGATTATTTACTCTAGTAGTTATTACTGGATGATATATTGTGTTCTATTTCTTTCATAGAGCCTACACAATGTGTTCACTTTACAAAAAGCTTCACTATGATGCTTCGCTTTTGCTAAGCGCTATGGGGAACAATCCTAGTTGTGACCGAGCTGAAATAATGTGTGTAACACGTCAATGAACATTGACCAGAATTTATAGCCTCGGCTGATGTAATCATTAGATGCACCTGCGGCCAGGCTATAAATGGATACGTCACCAAGTGTCGCCAGAAACTCTTTTTTCAGAGCGATTCTGTTTCTGTGGGTTTTACAAACCCTTTCAAAACTTTCTTTCCTCTGTAGGAGTTAGAATTGGTTAGACAGTGTGCAGTGAACCCTTTTCTCTTTTCTCTTCTGTTTAGAAAATATTATATATATACACTCACCTAAAGGATTATTAGGAACACCTGTTCAATTTCTCATTAATGCAATTATCTAAGCAACCAATCACATGGCAGTTGCTTCAATGCATTTAGGGGTGTGGTCCTGGTCAAGACAATCTCCTGAACTCCAAACTGAATGTCAGAATGGGAAAGAAAGGTGATTTAAGCAATTTTGAGGGTGGCATGGTTGTTGGTGCCAGACGGGCGGTCTGAGTATTTCACAATCTGCTCAGTTACTGGGATTTCCACGCACAACCATTTCTAGGGTTTACAAAGAATGGTGTGAAAAGGGGAAAAACATCCAGTATCGCGGCAGTCCTGTGGGCTGAAAATGCCTTGTTGATGCTAGAGGTCAGAGGAGAATGGGCCGACTGATTCAAGCTGATAGAAGAGCAACTTTGCCTGAAATAACCACTCGTTACAACCGAGGTATGCAGCAAAGCATTTGTGAAGCCACAACACGCACAACCTTGAGGCGGATGGGCTACAACAGCAGAAGACCCCACCGGGTACCACTCATCTCCACTACAAATAGGAAAAAGAGGCTACAATTTGCAAGTGCTCACCAAAATTGGACAGTTGAAGACTGGAAAAATGTTGCCTGGTCTGATGAGTCTCGATTTCTGCTGAGACATTCAGATGGTAGAGTCAGAATTTGGCGTAAACAGAATGAGAACATGGATCCATCATGCCTTGTTACCACTGTGCAGGCTGGTGGTGGCGGTGTAATGATGTGGGGGATGTTTTCTTGGCACACTTTAGGCCCCTTAGTGCCAATTGGGCATCGTTTAAATGCCACGGCCTACCTGAGCATTGTTTCTGACCATGTCCATCCCTTTATGGCCACCATGTACCCGTCCTCTGATGGCTACTTCCAGCAGGATAATGCACCATGTCACAAAGCTCGAATCATTTCAAATTGGTTTCTTGAACATGACAATGAGTTCACTGTACTACAATGGCCCCCACAGTCACCAGATCTCAACCCAATAGAGCATCTTTGGGATGTGGTGGAACGGGAGCTTCGTGCCGTGGATGTGCATCCCACAAATCTCCATCAACTGCAAGATGCTATCCTATCAATATGGGCCAACATTTCTAAAGAATGCTTTAAGCACCTTGTTGAATCAATGCCACGTAGAATTAAGGCAGTTCTGAAGGCGAAAGGGGGTCAAACACAGTATTAGTATGGTGTTCCTAATAATCCTTTAGGTGAGTGTATTTAAAAAAAAAAAAGAGAGAATGACTGAAAGCTGCAAACGATGCGTGTTCCCCTCCAGCTCTATAGCATCAGTTTTTGTTTGTTTTGGGGAAGAGCACGCTGCTCTCGCGTTGCAGCAGGGCGGGTGAGAGCACTGCGATTTGCTTTAACAGGCAAAGTGCTTCGCGCTCGCCTCGCTTGCTTCCGGGAGTCAGCACTCACAAAAAAAAAAAAAAAAAAGATTGTTCGTGGGGCTCTTGCATGAATTTGGCTGAGGAGCAAGAGCAGTGGCGGTTCTAGACCACAGTTACTGGGGGGGCACACTTGTGCTTTTAGGGGGCACACTTTTAACATGTATTTTAACCTACTTTCAGGATTATTTCAAGTCATTTTTTACCATGTCATGTATAACTGCAATCTCTAGAAGTAAGCTAATAAAATAATTTGTAATCAAATGAATGTTTCATGTTCATTTATTTTGTATTGTGATAACACATTTCTAGCATCTAAGCACATCTAGCCACTTTTCAGCATCTGAAAAATATATATGACAAATCGAACACATCTAGACACTTTAAACATCTGTAAACTACACTCACCTAAAGGATTATTAGGAACACCTGTTCAATTTCTCATTAATGCAATTATCTAATCAACCAATCACATGGCAGTTGCTTCAATGCATTTAGGGGTGTGGTCCTGGTCAAGACAATCTCCTGAACTCCAAACTGAATGTCAGAATGGGAAAGAAAGGTGATTTAACCCTTGTGCATCCTTGTGGACATTTTTGGCTTTTTCAGTTTTGTTTTTTTGATAACTTTGTCTGTGTTAATGCTAACTGCATAAAATTTTCCACAGGTGTGAATTTTTATTGGAATTTTAATATTTCACCCTATTTTCTTTAAAAATATATTTTTTGCACTAGTTACACAAAATACTCCCTCTTAGCGTCGTTTTGGACAAAAATGGCACATTGAAACCCATTAAAACTGCGATTTTTAATCCCAGTGCCATTTAACTATAAAATTATGCAATCTTGTTTAACATGCTTTCATTATGTTGGCAAGGCTTCAAAATGTACATTTTAAATATTTTTTACCAGATCGTGCCATTTTTTCAGGTTTGGCATATCATCGCTTTTGTTGTTGTTTTCTGCTGTTTTTGGCTTATGCATATTATAGAGCCAATTAGATACATTATGAATATATAATTGTGTGAGTGTGTTGGTATGGATTTCAGAGTGTGGTTTGTATGTGTCTGAGGCTCTAATAATAAAAATAAAAAAATTCTGTTTAGCATTTATTAAATTGAAAAGAATTATAATTATTATATTTTTTATAAAAAACAACAGTGGCATTATGTAAACAAACCGACGTTTAAAGTGTTAAAATTCTGAAAATAAATGAATGTTTGGTAATTATGATTAGAACTGATGCTGGTTAAAATATAAGTCAGTGAAAGTAGAAAAAATATTATTCTATAATATTTTTATGACACTTTTTGACATGGCCATTTTTGTCCATTATGGACCTAAGTGGTAGCTTTTTTTTAATCTGATACTGCATAAAAAATATGAAAGCATCAAAATGAATGTTGTTGTTAATCATTGACATATCCGAGGCTCTAATAATCAAAGAAAAAAATTCTGCTTAGCATCTATTAAATTGAAAATAATTACTATTTTTCATTTTTTCCTAAAAAACAACAGTGGCATTATGTAAACAAACCAGCGTTTAAAGGGTTAAAATTCTAAAAATGAATGAATGTTTGGTCATTATGATTAGAGCTGATGCTGGTTAAAAAAATTATGTCAGTGAAAGTGGAAAAGAATATAAATCTATAATATTTTTATGACAGTTTTTGGACATGGCCATTTTTGTCCATAATGAACCTATGTGTAACTTTTTTTAATTGATGCACAAGGGTTAAGCAATTTTGAGCGTGGCATGGTTGTTGGTGCCAGACGGGCCGGTCTGAGTATTTCACAATCTGCTCAGTTACTGGGATTTTCACGCACAACCATTTCTAGGGTTTACAAAGAATGGTGTGAAAAGGGAAAAACATCCAGTATGCGGCAGTTCTGTGGGCAAAAATGCCTTGTTGATGCTAGAGGTCAGAGGAGAATGGGCCGACTGATTCAAGCTGATAAAAGAGCAACTTTGCCTGAAATAACCACTCGTTATAACCGAGGTATGCAGCAAAGCATTTGTGAAGCCACAACACGCACAACCTTGAGGTGGATGGGCTACAACAGCAGAAGACCCCACCGGGTACCACTCATCTCCACTACAAATAGGAAAAAGAGGCTACAATTTGCAAGAGCTCACCAAAATTGGACAGTTGAAGACTGGAAAAATGTTGCCTGGTCTGATGAGTCTCGATTTCTGTTGAGACATTCAGATGGTAGAGTCAGAATTTGGCGTAAACAGAATGAGAACATGGATCCATCATGCCTTGTTACCACTGTGCAGGCTGGTGGTGGTGGTGGTGTAATGGTGTGGGGGATGTTTTCTTGGCACACTTTAGGCCCCTTAGTGCCAATTGGGCATCGCTTAAATGCCACGGCCTACCTGAGCATTGTTTCTGACCATGTCCATCCCTTTATGGCCACCATGTACCCATCCTCTGATGGCTACTTCCAGCAGGATAATGCACCATGTCACAAAGCTCGAATCATTTCAAATTGGTTTCTTGAACATGACAATGAGTTCACTGTACTACAATGGCCCCCACAGTCACCAGATCTCAACCCAATAGAGCATCTTTGGGATGTGGTGGAACGGGAGCTTCGTGCCCTGGATGTGCATCCCACAAATCTCCATCAACTGCAAGATACTATCCTATCAATATGGGACAACATTTCTAAAGAATGCTTTCAGCACCTTGTTGAATCAATGCCACGTAGAATTAAGGCAGTTCTGAAGGCGAAAGGGGGTCAAACACAGTATTAGTATGGTGTTCCTAATAATCCTTTAGGTGAGTGTATATGAAACATAAATGTATATAACAAACCAAACATATCCACAAATCAAATTAGGCAGTCATCTGGAAATGTGTTGGCTTTTAGCTTTTATTTATAAAAGCTGTATTCTGCGATTTCTGTGGTTCCTTGAAAACACATCAACAAATTCTTCAAGATTCAATTTATTTGCACGCTTTGATTCAATACTCAAAACACCTAAGTTGCTAACTATCTCATCTGCCATAGTAGATCTCAGATGTGTCTTGACCAGTTTTAGAGTGGAGAGGCTCCTTTCACAAGAAGCTGTACTGATTGGAATTGCAACAATGATTTTGCAAAGTTTAAAGAGCTCAAAGAAAACCTCACTATGAGGTTCCATAAATGCTGCCAGCTCCACTGTACTTGAGGGTCTCTGCATACCTTGTTTTATTTTCCTATCTAAAATCCTTCTGAACTGATGTATTTCATGCCCCAAATCCTCAATATTTGAGCTATACATTCTACCCAAAGAAAAGAGAACATCCTCTTTGAGAAAGGCATCACTTTTGGGATTTAGACCTTGAATGCCATTCATAATATTACAGTTCTGGGTAGAGAACCGTCTGTTGAGCTCAGAAAGCATTTGGTCAATCACTGGGTAAAAAAAGGAAGAACAGAAACCACTTTTACTTGCATCTGCCCATCTCCCACCAGTTGTAGAGAGAACACAATGTCCACTAAATTGTGAACTTAGCTGTGTCTGCCTTTTTTCATTTGGTTGTTCTGAAATATTACACTCTCCAGCAATATTTATCACTTCAGTCCAAAGGCCATCAAAAAATTACTCATTTCTGTACTCAAGCAAGGTCTGAGTCAAGGCTTGAACCAAATCAACAGCCTTTGAAAGATCAAGTGATGATGACTGCAACATATCTGAAAGAAGTCTTGCTTCTCCAAAGATTTTGCATAGTGTAAGAAGATGCACAATGAATTTCAAGTCTAACTGTGCAAGCAGACCTTGTGCTTCAACAGACCTGTCACCATTGTGTTCCTCAACTACCTCCTGCATAACTCTCTTAATGCAGACAATCTATCCAAGGTGTTACGCAATGAAATATAACGACATGCCCACCGAGTATCGCTTAGTCTCTGAAGTTCTCAAGGAGCACCTTCAAACATTTCTCTTTGTACAGCAAGCCATTTTTTATGCACTTGTGACACAGACATGAACACATAAAGCCTTTCCTGCTGTGAGAAAAATCTGTCAGCCTCAGGGATTGCTTTGACTGTCGACTAGTACCAAATTTAGACAGTGTGCACTACAGTGAATGTAAAAGGCATGCTTCACCACATTTTTAATTCGTGCCTGTACACCTGTATGCTTGCCACTCATTACAGATGCGCCATCATAGGCTTGACCAACTAAATTTTCTCTGTATTCTAGACCATGGCTTTCTAACATGTGGATAATCTTTTCAGTAAGGCCAGCTGCATCTACATGATCAGCTGATTCAAAATGGAGAAAACTCTCATGGATGGCTCCACTGTAATAGTACCGGAGTACCAAGGATATCTGCTTCTTTTTTTTATGTCTTGTGTTTAATCAGCCATAATACTGAAAACCTCACACTGTTTTACTTCTTCTATTATTTGTGTTCTAACCATGTCTGCCAAACAACTCAAAACTTCATTCTGAATTGCTTTGCTGGTGTATTTGGCATTATGGATAGAATGCAACCTTTTTTTCAGAGTTTTGTCATGTTTGGCAATTGTTTCCAAGATTGCTATGAAGTTACCCCTGTTGTCTGACCCTGCTGACTCATTGCGTCCTCTTTGAGCAATGTTCTGTGTGGCAGTTAGTAGAAGTACTTCAGCTATTGTTTTCAAATACTCCAGATTTTCTTTAATCTGCTTGTCATGTTCTTTGTTTAAGTCATTTAGCAAAGTTCTCTTGTTTTTCACTGCTGTCTCATAGATTTTAAATGCAACCATGGCTTGCTTGTGGCGCTCTGATCTTGCATGAATTGCAAATCCCCCTTCCTTGTAGGTTGCCTTCTTCCAGTTTTTAAAACCACTCTCAAAAACTGACACTGGGCTGTTGGGAGGGCTAAAATGTCGACAGGCGTAACAATAAGCAGAGTCTAATATTCTGGAGTACTCAAGCCAGGGATGAATCTTGTACCATTCTGCTTTGAAGCTCCTGTTCCTGTCCCCCATCGTGTCTTTGGATATGCTGTTAAGAGTGGCTGCACAGGTGGATGATCTCTACTCTTGGAGATATCTGTGTAAGATGAAAGAGTCACAGTGAATAATTATTTAGCATTCCATAGGTATAAGTCAAGCTCAAATGATTAAAACATAAATGTTTTTGGAAAAACAAAAAAAGAGCTAATGCAGAGTATTCTCATCTCAATCAGCCTAAACATGTCTATAGACAACTGGCCTACAGCGACTGACAATTTAAGCTCCTTGACAAACCTGACAGTTCAGATGAAGTGCTTGTAGATGCACAGGGCTCATCTTGCTCACACTTTGCCTCAAACTCACACTCGGCAGCCTCATCTCTTTTCTCTTCTTGCTTTAGATGTTCAGTGCTCTCACTCTCCAGGTTGCTGTCTGTCTGCTCTCTGCCTCCAGACCTGCTGACTCTCTCAGCAACTAAAATACCTTGCTGATGGGATCTCTGTTCTTCTGGACTTTCTTCTTTCTCTAAGCTTTCACTATGTTTATTTTTCTTATTAAAGAAGGACGTTATGTCCTTTGGGTTTTTTCTCTTCATTTTAACTACAAAGGGGAAAAGGATGAAAATGTAAATGAAAGTCTAAATGAAAAGAGAAGCTCACTCAAAAATCCTATCATTATTTACAAGCCGTTTAAAACCCATTTTACTTTCTGTAGATATAATGAAAGGAAACATATTGTAACAGTTTTACAGTTACATTTGTCCTATTAGCTTTCTGCACATGCAATATTTAATCCTGTCACTAGGGGCGCTCTAGCCAGTGTGATTCCTGGTAGCATAAAAAGGATAGAAGAAGTAGTATGAGGGAGGAAGGATGTGTTAACCACATGGAGAAGCTTTCTCACCAATGCTGTCTAGTGTTTTTTTTTCCCTGATTTGAGGAACCTGAGGTTCCTAAGCTCAAATGTAAGTACTCTTGTTAGTACTTTGTTTGTATGTGTGATGTTAGGTAATGTTTATGTAGATGAGATGTAAATGTGTTAATGGTGGCACTATGTTTATTTGTTTGTTTGATGCAGAGGGTTCAACGTGCAGTCATGAGGAGGCAGCTCAATTATAGCTAGGTGCTTGACGAAAATGGGATTAATTGTCTTTGATTTGCCAACAACACTTTTGTCATCTATTGTGCGTTCCACCAGCTACGGTTTGTTCACATTACCAACAACCACTTGGAGGCTCGGATTCAGGCGGATGTGGCCTCATCTATATTGCACTTAAGTACTGTTTCACCTTGCTCCTATTACTCTTAAGACTGAGCTCTTGGTAGCCAAAGACTCTACTATGAAAGTCTGAACTGTTTTGATGTTTGCCTTGCAACTGGATGCCTATGTACTTTGTATGTTTACTGTCTGTATGGTGATTTGTGGTGTAATATACATGGCTCATTGAAACGTGAAAGTCTCTGGTCCCTTAATTCATTATGTAGCATCTAAAAGCGTTTTAAAAACAGGTGTTACATAAATATGGTACCCAAACAGGGACCCAAAAAAAGCAAAACCTTATTGAATCTTGAAGAGAGACATAAATTCTACTTTCAATGAGTCATGCTACATATGTGTTTTTATTGTTACCATGTTTTGAGGTGTCACCACATTGCAGTCAACTTGAGTCTATAAAGCTAGGATTACTTTAAGTGGTTTGTTAGTTGCAAAAATGGCCTTCTTGCAAAGAGAGACAGAGGGTGATGATCCTTTAAGCCCAGACTATTCTTCAGAAACTTTCACTACACGTTGTGAGCCTGTCCGAGACCTTATTCATTCTCTTAGTAATTTATATCTGGAAAATGAACAACAAGATGCAGAACAAGAATGTGATTTCGATGACTCTCTGTTACCCCCTCCTCCTCCAAATGAAGATGAAAGTTTGTTAACTATGACAATGGCCTCAAGAATGCATAAAATTGAATGTAGAATGGAGGGTTGGGAAAATTCCTCTGATATTCATTTTAAAGATATGCAATACCAGTTGGATGTGCAAAGTAATCGGATGACTGCCATTGAAAGTCAGTTGCAACACATGTTAAACCTGCATAAGGACCACCATACAGAGATACGGCGTTTAGAAAACTCACTATCTGCCAAGCTTGAGACTGGATGCAGCCGAGTAAAAGTCACATTGGAAACTAAGGTCCAGGATTTGGAAAAAGCAACTATGGATTGCCTGAAACGGAGAGATGGCCAGTTGAGATCTCTGATTCAGTCTTCTGGGGGAGCCATTTCTACTCCAGATTTTAACCACACTGTAGCAACCCATAGTTCTTTTAGACCGGTACATTGCCAGACCCCCATTAAATTAGAGTTTCCAAAGTTCGGAAGTTTAGACGGAGAAGATCCCATTACGTATCTGGAGCGATGTGATGAGTATCTGGCTATACAGCCTTTGAATGATGTTGAAATTTTATCCATGCTTCCTTCTGTATTAACGTACACAGCTAAAGACTGGTGGCTGGCAGAGAAGAAGAAAGTAAAAACATGGGCACAATTTAAAGTCCCTGTAAAGTCAAAATTAAGTATGTGTTCTGAGTTTGTCATATCACAGAAAAATGTGTTATTAGCCACCCAGCCAAATTTGAATGATAAAAAAAGTCGGCAAGTACATAAAATAAGCTATCAAAATCTTGAAAAAAATGAGCAATGGTCTCTGCTCTCAAACGCTGGGGGCATGTCCGCTGGCTGCGCTGAAACCACGCCCACTCGCGGGAAAGCTGCCGTCGCCACACACACTCAACTGTCACCGCTACAGCCGGAATGGATGCTCCTAGCAGTTTATTAGGTTTTACCAAGCCATATATGTTTGAGCCTCCAGAGCCTGAATCTGATTCAGAGGACATTGACCAAGAAAGTCAACATCGTCCCCACGTTCTGCAACAGAATGGTAAGATTTTGCTCTCCCTTGTATGTGATCGTTTTAGGAAATTTAAATAAGGACACCGATCTGTTTCAGTACATGATCGCATCCAGGTAGTACGCATTTCTGTGCCGAAGTCATAGCTAACTAGCAAACTGTAGGCTGTAGTAACTAACAATAGTACTGACAGTAACTTCGCGATTGAGCTCAAACTGATGCTTGAATGTGCTCTATTTATATTGTTAGGGAGCGGCCAGCCTCAGGGGCTCCAGTGCGTCATCAAGTAGGGCGTGTCCAGGAGCTCAGGGGCTCCAGTGCGTCATCGAGCCCCGTTTTAGCCCTGCCCAAAAATCCGGAAAATAGCAATGGTGAAAAACTGTTTAACGGTCTAACTCCACAATTCAGTCCTTCACAGTTCACAGTCTTTGTAATATGTTTTAGCAATACATTTCTAACATTTATAATGTGTTTAGAATTTTTTTTTAGAATTGCCTTTACAGGGACTTTAAGTCTGCTTTCCTTCAATCCTTTTTATCTGATGATCACGAAGTTGAAGTGGAGAGAAGAATAAGAGAAAGAAAACAAAGAGTTGATGAAAGCATCAGGACATTTGCATACCAGTACAGAGCATTATGTCTGAGGTTGAAGCCAGCTATGACGGAACGTGATATCCTTCAAGCAGCACTCCGGAACTGCAATCCAAGAATAGCCAGTATTTTAAGAGGTACTGCAACTACTGTGGATGAGCTAGTACGTGTAGGAACGCTCATAGAGAGAGAGATATTGGTGAGGAGAGAGCCTTCTGGAGGCGAAGACATCAGGAAAACCCCTCTAAGCCTGCTGAAACCAATAAGTTCCCAAGAGGACGACAATCCAACCCACATATTGCTGTCTTTTCAGAGAACGATAGAAAGCCACTGACCACATTAACTTTGCCCATAATCATCAAAGGCCACCAATATCAAGCGATACTGGAAGCACTTATTCATTAGTGCAAGAGTCATGCTGGCAACAATTGACATCAAATCATGAAGTTATGCAATCAAGTAGAGGACAGTCATTTTCCCTTGCTAATGGTTATGTACAGTCATCCTTAGGGAAGTTAGCTTGGCAGACTACAATCCATGGTCACAATTATCCTCTAAGGGCCTATGTGATGAGAGACTGTGACTTGACTTTCTCAGTTGTATTGGGGCTTGAGTTTCTGATGACCTCAGGGATCCTCGATTTTAAAAACTCCACTTATACACTGCCCGAAGATTGTGATACAATCCACACCTTCAACACTTCATCCTCGCCGATGGTTAGTCTGCACCTTGCACTACCTTTAGTGTCAACGACTTCCACTACGCTAGCTGCCGTAAAGGAGTTAGTAGATCGAGCTGACGCTTCTAAAGCTCAAAGACGTCAACTAGAAGGTCTAATGCTTGATTGGCCAACAGTATGCACAGATAATTTGGGACAGACTTCTTTAATTCACCACCGAATCCATACTATCGATGAGATTCCTGTGCGTAAGAGAGCTTACCCTGTTTCTGTCACCAAACAAAAGTTCATAGATGAAGTAGTAAATATGCTTAACAAAGGCATTATAAGGCCTTCTGTTTCTCCTTGGGCAGCACCAGTGGTCTTGGTGCCAAAGAAGGATGGTAGTACCCGCTTTTGTGTTGACTACCGAGGATTAAATTCCAAGACTCCTCTTGACGGATTTCCAATGCCACAGATTCAAGATATCCTAGAGTCCTTGTATGGAGCGACCATATTCAGCACATTAGACCTTAAGTCTGGTTACTGGCAGGTAGGAATGGATGAAGACCGTATTAAAAAAACTGCTTTTGTCACCAAAAACAATCAGTTTGAATTTGTTAGATCTTCCTTTCGGCCTTAAAAATGCCGCTGCAACCTTTCAAAGGCTAATGAACAACGTTCTGAGAGATTACTTAGGGAAGTTCTGTTTTGTTTATCTTGATGACATTGTGATCTATTCCAAAAGCATTCAAGATCACTTCCAACATCTCAAACAACTCTTTGCAAAACTGGAAGCTTCAGGATTAACACTCAACCTCAAGAAGTGTTCCATGTTGCAAAAGACCATCACCTACTTGGGACATGTCGTTTCTGAAGAAGGGGTCCGTACTGAAGCCTCTAAAGTCAAAGCAGTCCGTGATTTCCCGATACCCAAGAATGTCAAGGAGGTACAAAGGTTTGTAGGCCTTACAAGTTGGTACCATCGCTTCATTTCTCACTTTTCTGAGCGAGCAGCACCTTTTATATGCACTAAAGGCTAAAGAGGCAGCTTGGGATTGGACAGTTGAATGCCAAAATGCTTTTAGTGATCTTAAAAGTGCCCTCCAACAAGCACCAGTTTTAATGCCACCTGACTTCACTAAGGATTTTAAGGTACAAACTGATGCTAGCGATATAGGATTAGGAGCTGTGCTGACGCAGGACTTTGATGATTTAGAACATGTCATCGCCTATGCTTCGCGACTTATACAGGGAGCTGAGAAATCGTACTCTACAGCAGAAAAAGAGTGTCTAGCTGTGGTGTGGGCTGTAGAAAAGTGGAGGCAGTACTTGGAGGGAAGAAACTTCGAAGTACTCACAGACCATTCTGCCCTGACTTGGGTATTCAATCAGCCCAAACCATCCTCCCGTTTGACCAGGTGGGCTTTAAGGCTGCAAGGTTGTAACTTCATTGTTAAGTACCATAAGGGATCCTGTAATGTGGTACCTGATGCCCTATCCAGAGGAATACCTGTGCAAGAGGTGGTAAGCCACATTGCCCTATGTCAACCCACAAAACCAGACCCTAATTTACCAGTCAGCTGGGATGAGATTGGGAGAGCTCAAAAGCTTGATGCTTCTTTACAGTCTTTATGGGAGTCAGCTAGGCAACCTAACACCGATCCAAACCGCATTGCTTACATTGTACAGAATGACTACTTGTTTCGAAGGGTACCTGACAAGCAACAAGGGTGCACTAGTCAATTAGTCATACCTGCATCACTGAGGGAAACGTTTTTGCAATTCGCTCATTCAAACCCATTGAGTGGACATTTGGGAAGAATGAAAACCTTACGGAGGCTACTCGACAATGTTTATTGGCCCGAGATTCGTAAAGATGTTTGGAGTTTCTGCACCCTATGTAAGACGTGTCAAGCCTACAAACCAAGAATCTCCAAGCTATCTGGATTGTTGCAGTCAACCCCAGTAGTGGAGCCTGGCTATATGCTCGGAGTGGATTTGATGGGTCCTTTCCCAAGAAGCCCACGATGCAATGAATTCTTATTAGTCTTTGTGGATTATTGCAGCAAGTGGGTGGAACTCTTTGCTCTACGGTCTTCAAAAACTCACCTCATAACCAACATACTGACAAGAGAAATGTTCACATGATGGGGAACTCCGGCATATTTAGTTTCTGACCGTGGGCCTCAGTTCACTAGCCAGTTACTCAATGATACCTGCAAACGATGGGGTGTAGTTCAGAAACTCACTACAGCTTATCACCCTCAGACCAATTTAACCGAGAGGGTCAATAGAACCTTGAAAACGATGATATCATCTTACGTCCATGACAATCACCGTGACTGGGACAAGTGGATACCAGAATTCCGGTATGCCATTAATTCAGCATGGCAAGAGAAGCGGCTCTTACTCCGGCGGAGATTGCATTAGGGCGCAAGTTAAAAGATCCACTTGGCGGTTAATCCATAAGGCTCCTAATCCCGACCATGTAGCCTACAGCACTGTTGAGAGGCAGAAAACTCTTCTTGACCAAGTGAGGGAGAAGACTAGCCAAGCCCAGGAGAGGCAAGGCAAATACTACAATAAACGTAGGAGGGCTGTAACCTTCGAAGAAGGGGATCTGGTTTGGGTCCTTACTCACCCTCTTTCTCGTGCTGCCGACTATTTTATGGCCAAGTTAGCTCCAAAATGGCAAGGACCTGCAAAGATCTTGAAAAGGATTAATAATGTCAATTACAAGGTAGTAATGCTTGACAACCTGAACCAAAGTGATACTTACCATGTTGAAAAGCTAAAAAGATTTTATGGGACTATTTGAAATTTTTCTTTTAGGGAGAGGGGTGTGTAACAGTTTTACAGTTACATTTGTCCTATTAGCTTTCTGCACATGCAATATTTAATCCTGTCACTAGGGGCGCTCTAGCCAGTGGGATTCCTGGTAGCATAAAAAGGATGGAAGAAGTAGCATGAGGGAGGAAGGATGTGTTAACCACATGGAGAAGCTTTCTCACCAATGCTGTCTAGTGTTTTTTTCCCTGATTTGAGGAACCTGAGGTTCCTAAGCTCAAATGTAAGTACTCTTGTTAGTACTTAGTTTGTATGTGTGATGTTAGGTAATGTTTATGTAGATGAGATGTAAATGTGTTAATGGTGGCACTAAGTTTATTTGTTTGTTTGATGCAGAGGGTTCAACGTGCAGTCATGAGGAGGCAGCTCAATTATAGCTAGGTGCTTGACGAAAATGGGATTAATTGTCTTTGATTTGCCAACAACACTTTTGTCATCTATTGTGCGTTCCACCAGCTACGGTTTGTTCACATTACCAACAGCCACTTGGAGGCTCGGATTCAGGCGGATGTGGCCTCATCTATATTGTACTTAAGTACTGTTTCACCTTGCTCCTATTACTCTTAAGACTGAGCTCTTGGTAGCCAAAGACTCTACTATGAAAGTCTGAACTGTTTTGATGTTTGCCTTGCAACTGGATGCCTATGTACTTTGTATGTTTACTGTCTGTATGGTGATTTGTGGTGTAATACACATGGCTCATTGAAACGCGAAAGTCTCTGGTCCCTTAATTCATTATGTAGCATCTAAAAGCGTTTTAAAAACAGGTGTTACAATATATAAAATAAAAGGAAATAGTGATTCTGACTGTGATGAACTGTCGGGCTCAAAAAGGGGGCAATAGAAAAAAACCTTACAAATAATCAATATGCAGTATAGAATAAGTCATATTGATTCCTTTTACTGTGATTTTATTATATTTTGTCCTTTTTTGAGCATGACAGAACACGGATGACAGAAAATCATTAGCTGACACGACATTAGAGTTGGGCTACAAACTGGGCTACAATAACATGTGAGCAACATGTGTGTACATGTTTGTATTTTTTAGAAAATATCGTTTATGCATGGTAAAAAAAAAGGAAAAAAAAGTTAGTGAAATAACCTGCACACCTGAGGAGACAAATATTTTTTTTTTTATTAAAAGTAGAGATTTGAAGCTTTCTTTAGACATATCTTCAGAAAGATGCTCACAGAGACTGCTGATAGCTCATCCTTTTTATTTTTTGCTTTATTTTACAAAAGCAAAAGGTTTTGATTGTGAGTGTACACAAATAAAAGTAGAACCTTTATAGTCTCTAATGATATCTTAAAAATCAAACGGGCACGTGCGTCGACCCCAGAGGGTTAAATCTAAATTCTGGACATCTAATTCATTGAGTGATTGACAAATCCTTCATAATGAATAAAAGACTTACCAGATTTTTATCTTCACACTTTCATCTGCTTCACATCACCTTCTAAAAAGACAAACAATTAATGTAGGCTTATATTTTCAAAAGCGGAAAATATAAGTTAAATATTAACTTGTTATAAGAGCCTGACTGGAAATTACATTTCTTTAAGGTGTTACATCTGTTCTCTGGTAGCTGCTGACTCTTTGCTAAATTTGCATAGTCATGATTGCTTCATATGTAGTTTTAAAAAGACTAATATAATCAACAGCGGACAATTGGATAGTTTAATATTATTTCTCACTATGTGAACATGATTGAAATTAAATATTTTTGTTACCTGTATCTTTTTTGGGAGAAGATGTGCAGCTCCTCTCTGAAGTGTGCGGTCTCTGCATGCGGTCTGGCTTTGAGGAGTTTCCTCTCGACATAAAAGTTATGGTACAATAAATAACTTTATTCTCATTACTGCCACCCACAGGACAAACTGTGCATTGCACCCAACATTGATTGGCGTGATCCCATTCCAAATTTAGGGGGGATTTTCATTACTGCCACCCACAGGGCAAACCGCATTGCACGCAAAATTGTTTGGCGCGATACCATTCCAAATTTAGGGGGGCCAGAGGGGGGGCCAAGCTTGTTGACAGGGGGGCACTGGCCCCCCCTGCCCCCCCAGAACCGCCACTGAGCAAGAGACGGGTTGATCCCTTTCTCTCGCTCTCTCCCCAAACCCAGCTGGTCCTTCGCATGATCTCGAAGCGCGTTCCGACGCTTCTTCAGATCTTGAGGAGGATCGCGATTCTCTTCCTGCCTCCGAGCATTCCGTCTGCGATAAAAAATCTACGGAGGAATTGCTCGATGTTGTTACTCGTGCGGTTGCCAGATTGGACTGGCCACGCGAAAAGAGACCCCCAAACCCTCCAAATTAGGGGATAGATTTTATCTTCCAGTCTAAGAAAGGGAACGCCTCATGAATCCCTTCCTTTCTTTGATAACCTCCATGAAGAGCTTTTTCGCTCATGGAGGAACCCCTAAAAAAAAAAAAAAAAATTTATTTATTCCCGTGTTCACATACCCTCGACGTCATTATATCCGACTATCGTGGGTGCTGAGGCACGGGGGTATTCAGTGATGCCGCCAGTCGGAGAGAAGCTTGCGGGCTATCTCTCGCCGGGCTCGGCATCGTCACTTAAGAAGCCCTCTCTCCCCTCAAAGCCTTGTAGGACAACCTCCACTTTAGTGGGAAGGGCTTATCAAGCAGCAGGTCAGGCTGGTGCTGCTCTGCACACTATGCTGTTTGACAGGCGTACCAGGCTGACCAACATGGAAAGTTCCTGAGGTTCGCGTCCGGGGGTGAAGTCTTCCAGTGTCAGGTTCTTTTGCTCGGTCTAGCCCTTTTTACCTGCACATTCACAATGCATGATGTAGCGCTGGCTTCTTGCGACTCCGGGGCAGCTGCATTCTGAATTATGTGGACGATTGGCTGATCCTACCGCAGTTCCAGGAACTGTCAGTTCAGCACAGGGACATCGTCTTAGCTCATCTGTTTCTCTGGGGTTGAGGCTCAACGCCAAGAAAAGGGTCCTCTCTCCCACTCAGAACACTGTCTATCGGGGCATCGTATGGAGTTCAATCACAATGCGGGCACAACTGTCTCCCGCTAGGATTGAGTCCATTCAGATCACCCTGAGCAAAGTCAGGCTAGGTCAAGGTTGTACTGTTATCAGTATCAACGATTTCCAGGTCTAAGGGCGACCGCGTCCACGGTGATCCCTCTGGACCTTCTGCTCATGAGACCGTTTTTGTTGTGGCCCAAAGCCAGGGGATTTCTTCCAAGGGCCAAAACCCCTAGGCTAATAAGGGTTACGCGCCTCAGGCTTCGTTCCCTTTCTATGTGGTTCAGACCCCGGTTTTCTGCCTTGGGTCCCACTGTAGGTGCGTCTTGTTGTCGCAGGCTGCTAACGACAGATGCCTCCCTGATGGGCGGGGTAGCGGCCTTAAGTGGTCGTCCAGCTTAAGGGGATAAGAGGGTCGTCAGCTCGTTGTCACAGTCACTGTCTCGGGTTGACGGCTGTATTTATGGCCCTGAAATCCCTCCTCCTGAGGCTGCCATGTCTTGGTGCGGGTGGACAATACAGCAGTAGCCTCTTGCATAAATCATCAAGGAGACCCACGTTCTTGTCAGCTGTATTTCTGATGCATTGGATTCTCCTTAGGGCCCAGGGCAAGCTCCTGTCACTCAGGTCAGTTATATCCCTGGATGCCCGTATGTGGGAGCAGATTTACTGTCCAGACAGAAAATACCAACGAGGGAGTTAAGAACTCCACCCTAAGGTAGTAGTTGCCCAGAGTTCGCCAGCAAGGGTTTTTGCCTCTTACTGATAGCACCACGCTGGCCAAACAGGGCTTGGTTCTCAGAGCTAATATCTTCCCTCGACGGCTCGCCTTGGGCGATTCCGAACTGGAAGGATCTTCTATCTCAGGCACAGGGCAATATTTCATCCCTGCCCCAAATTGTGGAATCTTTCATGTTTGGGCCCCTAAGGGTACCAACTGAGGGACACGGGGCTTTCTCCTGAGGTTATCGAGACCTTTTTAAATGCCAGGCTTTTTCCACTTGGAACAAGTTTGGGTGAGATCTTAGGGCAGAAGAGGACCTCTTCGCCTCTATGAATAGCGCAATGTTTCCTCTACTTCTCCCTGAAATCACCCAGCCCCTTGGGTCTGGGCGTTAAGACACATACATGACCCAGAATGCGTCTGTATGCGTTTCTTTCCCCGGTTTCTCTGCTCCCGGGAGTCTTGGCAATGTTCACCAGCAAGGGTCTTGCCTCCTATTAATGGTGCTGCGCTGGCCGAACAGGATATGTTTCTCGGAGTCAATACCTCTCCTCGACAGCTCACCTTGGGCGATTCTGAACAGGGAGGACCTTCTCATCCTTGGCCCGAATTGTGAAACCTTTCATGTCTGGCCCCTAAGGGTACCAAATGAGGTTCACAGGGTTTTCTATTGAGGTTATCGAGACCATTTCAAGTGCTAGGGCTCCCTCCACTTGGAACTGATCTAGGTAGATTTTTCAGGGCAGAAGAGGACCTCTTCACCTCTGTTGATAGCGCAATGTCTCCTCTACTTCTCCCCGAGTCCCCCCCCCCCCTCCCCCCCTCCCCCCTCGGGGCGATCGTGGTGACGCATACATGGCTCAAATGCGCTTGCATGCGTTTCCTTCTACTAAAGTTCATATTACAGAACCAGCTAACTGCCAGTTTGCTTCAGTTCTGGATTTTCTGTAGAAAGAACTGTCAGCGGGCACTTCCCTCGCCACTGCCAGGTTCTATGTGGCCACTGCGGTTTGCCACGGCTTGATGGGTGGGGGGCCCTCAAAGAGGCATCCTCATTATTGCCCGGGCCTGCGAGGTGCGCGGTCAAGCTTCGCCAGTAGGTTTTAGGGCGCACTCTACCAGAGGGCTCTCCTTCTCTAAAACCTTGGCTAGAGGTCTCCCTCTGCAGCAAGTTTGTGATGCGGCAGGTTGTCCTCTCCACAGACATTCATTAGATTTTTATAGTTTGGATGTTCTGCCACTCCGGGCTCTTATGTCTTTGAGTCGACATCTCAGCCCATGCCTAAACAAGTTTGTGATGCGGCAGGTTGTCCTCTCCGCACACATTCATCAGTTTTTATGACAAGTTTGTGTTGCGATAGGGTTCTCTTCGCACACATTCATCGAACTTTATGGGTTAGATGCTTTGCTACTCCGGGCTCTTATGTCTTTGAGTCGACATCTCGGCTCATGCCTGAACAAGTTTGTGATGCGGCAGGCTGGTCCTCTCCGCACACATTCATCAAAATGTTATGGTTTAGATGTTTATGCTACTCTTATGCCCTTGAGTCGACATCTCAAGATCATGTCTGAGACCTCTCGCATTTTCGTGAGTACACAGCACAACTGTAGGGGTCCGGCCAGCCCCCAGTGCGGCGGCGTGGGTATTGCGTTCACCATAGCGCTTAGCAAAAGCGCAGCATCATAGTGAGGCTTTTTGTAAAGGGAACGTCTCGGGTTACATGTGTAACCCTTGTTCCCTGAAAAAAGCGGAACGAGATGCTGCGCTTCTTTGCTGCACTGGGACGTCCCAGAACTGCTCTTCAAAAAGAAGTATCTGACGACATCTGGTGACTTATCCATTTATAGCCTGGCCGCAGGTGCATCTAATGATTACATCAGCCAAGGCTATAAATTCTGGTCAGTGTTCATTGACGTGTTACACACATTATTTCAGCTCGGTCACAACTAGGATTGTTCCCCATAACGCTTAGCAAAAGCGCAGCATCTCGTTCTGCTTTTTTCAGGGAACAAGGGTTACACATGTAACCCGAGACGTTTTCAGTTACAAGTATTTCTTTTTGTGGTTTGACAGCTTGAATGATAGACCTATTCAATGCAACATACAGAGAAATTGCATAATTAACATAGTTCAGTTTGCACAGTTACACCAGTTTCGTACACTAACCTGCAAACTCAACATCTCTTTGTTAATTCTTGAAGAACTACAAAAACTTTTGTAGCTTTGGACTTAAACCAGCTCGTAATGTGTGTGTGATGGCATGTTCATGCCACTACCAGCTTTAGTAAATGTTATGTCGCCCCCTTGTGGTCTCCAAAAGCTATTACATCAGACTACATTGAATGGAATGCAACAGGCAGAGAATTGAAAGCAAACAAATTAGGGTTATAATTTAAATAATGGCTGATGTTAATATACCGATGCCTCAAATGTATCGATAAAATAACATGCCAGTCAATAATCAATATATTTTTTTTATGACATCCCTAGTTTTTGGTTTTCCACTCAAATTCAAAATGTCCCTTCAGCTGTCACAGAAACGCTAACAGACGTACACTAAACACTGATTATTCCAACACTGATTATTGCAACATGATCACATGGGAAGTAAACATGATGCGACCAAACCAAAAGGGTTCTTGTCCCACATTGAAACCAAAAAAATCATATTTGCATCTCAAGCATGACAAGCATGATTCTCAGCTTTTATTTACCATATGAGATAAAAAAAAAAAAAAAACATTTACTCCACTGACGTTAGGTTTAGGGCTGGGGTTTGAGTCAGGTTAGTAAATATGTATTTCCCTGTCTGTCGCTCTCTCGATGTTGTGTCAGAGAAGTGACACCAGGGGTCTCTCTTGAGTGCAGAATATGCCTCTGATCTATGAAAAAAGGCCAATGAGAAGTTGGCAGCTAGTATTTGCATACCCTGCCCCCGGACATACGGGTATAAAGGCGAGGAAATACTATGAGTTCATTCAGAAATTTTCTTCGGAGCCGATGGTTGTGCATGCTGTTTGCTACAAGTCACACCCGTTCCCGTATTCCTCTGACGCTCTGCATGCTGTTGGATTGAAGGCGCATTACAGCGGCTATTTCTCCTCCTTTGCACGGCAGTGCAATTTGCCCCTGGGCGCTTCGGCAGCGCAGAAACAAACTCTAAGAGAAATATTTAAAAGAGTGATTCCTCTAAAAGAGTATATTTTCACCAAAAGAGCAATACACAGTGGCATTGAATGTCCTTTTGAGGATGTGTCTTTTTAAAGATGCCTTTCTGCCCCTGTGTAGTTCCTGGATGCTGTAGAGTGCTCTCCGCTTCAGACGGCCACAGGCATTGTCTCGTGTGTCTGGGCAGTGATCACACCGAGGCTGCGTTTGTGGATAGTTCATGCTTTCACTGCGAGGGCATGACCATGGCAACGTTGCGGTCACGGCTCGCTTTCAATAGAAAGCAAGCCACTCCAGCCGCCCCCTGCATTGCTCCTTCCCACGGGATTGAGGATGGTGCGGGTGGCGCTCCATCGGGTACCACCCCTCGGACCACCCGCCAACCGGCACGCTCGTTGACTTCCGTCCGTGCTCGAGGCAACAGCGGCTCGCCTCACAGCCAGCCTGCCTATCCTCTGGAGCTTGAGGTGGATGAGCTCGCCGTTGCATCGGAGAGCGCAGTATCTAACGTGGATGACTCCCCTGGGTTGTCGCCTTCGGGCCAGCACGCTGAGGCTGACGCTCAGATGACCGATATGCTTCCCCAGGCCGCCGCTAGTGTGGGCTTGGACTGGAAACCGCCGTCCTACCCACAGCCATCGCGGTTGTTCACGGAGGTGCATGATGAGCTGACATCATTGTGGAGAGCTCGTCACAAAGCCACTCGCTCATCCGCTCTCGCTACCCTCCACGGCGGAGCGGCCCACAGGTACATTGCGATTTCCCCCGGTGGATAGGGTTGTTGCCGGAAACCCTACCACCTGGCGGGGTCACCTGTGCACCCTTCCAAGGCCTGTAGGACAACATCCACGCTGACCACGAAGGCCTACAGTGCCGCCGGACATGCCGCTTCCGCCCTGCACGCCATGGCCCTCCT
Organism: Xyrauchen texanus; assembly: GCF_025860055.1. Classification (NCBI taxonomy): domain Eukaryota; kingdom Metazoa; phylum Chordata; class Actinopteri; order Cypriniformes; family Catostomidae; genus Xyrauchen; species Xyrauchen texanus. The sequence goes on along the minus strand of NC_068309.1, from coordinate 5,956,949 downwards.
GCAAGTCCACCAGGCCAAGGCACTCAAAGAGCTGCACGTGGGTAGCCCTGATCCCGATGTGCTGCAGGAACTACGCCATGCTCGTGGTCCAGGAACGTCATCTGTGGCTGAACTTGGTCGAGATGCATGAGACTGACAAGATTCGCTTTCTCGACGCCCCAGTCTCCTAGTTCGGCCTCTTCAGCGACACCGTCGAGGACTTCACCCAGCAGTTCTCTGCGGTGAAGAAACAGACGGAGGCCATCTCTCATGTCCTGCCCCGCCGCCAGTCTGCCGCCATGGGCCATGCCCCGTCTGCTCGCCGAGGGTGTCCCCCTGTGAAGAGACACCAGGCTGCTCAGCCTCAACCTGGGCCCAGCTCTTAGCCCACGCATCAAGCGCCCCGCAGGAAGCCGCCCCCCCTGTCTCACGGACCCCCTCGAGAACCCGGAAGGCTCCCAGGCGCTCCTGAGATGTTCGACCCAGAGCCCGAGATGTTAGCTCCAGAGATGGTGAGACCACTTTGTCCCCCGGTGGAGGGCCGGGAGGAGAATCTTTTGTTGAATTCATTTCATTTGCTGCTCCCCTTAGACGGGGCTGCGGTACCCAAATTCTCAATAAAAGATACATTTCCTTTGTCTCTGGGTCACCTGGCCCGCAAATGCTGTTCTCACGGCACTCTGCCACCAGATCTCAACAGTCCCGGCATGCTGGACGCGGACCCCCCGCCTTCAGCCACACGACTGTTCCCCGACCGTTCCTCAGTCGCCAACCCGCCCCCTGCCGGGTGTGCGGAGCAAGGTAAGTGCTTTGAGTCTTTTCTCAGCACTAGAGCCTCGGGACGCACCCTTGCCTCCCAACGCCGTACTACCTGCTCCGCCCCACTGCGAATCCCCGCCGGGTACATCAAAAATACTAGTCCCTTTGGTGCCTCTAGCACGGAGATTGGATGGGTGGCTTTCACTTCCCAACCCATCACGCTGGCTGGCCCGGACCATCCGACTCGGTTACGCAATTCAGTTTGCCAGGCCCCCGCCCCCCCTTTGCGGGCATCCGCTTTACTGTAGTACACGGCGAACATGACAAATCCCTGTGCGCGGAAATTGCTATTTTTTTTTTTACTCAAAGCAATAGCACATCTTAACTTGCGTCCGGCATCTAGATTGTTCACAGCGGTAGACCCGAAGGACGTGTACTTCCACATCTCAATTTTGCTTTGACACCAACCCTTTCTACGGTTTGCGTTCGATGGCCAGGCATACCAGTACAAAGTCCTCCCCTTCAGCATGTCTCTGTCCCCTCGCGTCTTCAAGAAAGTCGCAGAGGCAGCTCTTGCCCCCCTCCGAGAAGCCGGCATCCACATACTCAATTACCTCGATGACTGGCTCATACTGGCCCACTCCCGATAGTTACTATGCGCTCACAGAGACCAGGTGCTCAGGCACCTCAGCCGCTTGGGGCTTCAGGTCAACCGAGAATAGAGCAAGCTCACCCCGGCTCAGAGCATCTCTTTCCTCAGTATGGAGTTAGACTCAGTCTCAATGTCAGCACGCCTCACCAACGAGCGTGCGCAGTCGGTGCTGAAATGCCTCGCCAAGTTCAGGCCAGGCACAACGGTTCCTTTAAAACTCTTCCAGAGGCTCCTGGGGCATATAGTATCTTACGCGGCGGTCGCGCCGCTGGGGTTGATGCATATGAGACCGCTTCAGCACTGGCTTCAGACTCGAGTCCCGAGACGAGCATGGCGCCATGGCACGCACCGTGTGACGATCAACCCCGCCTGCTGCCAGACATTCAAACCCTGGACAGACCTCCGCTTTCTACGGGCAGGTGTGCCCTTGCAGCAGGTGTCCCGACACGTCCTGGTCACGACCGACGCCTCCAGACTGGGTTGTGGCGCAGTGTGCAACGGGCACGCAGCTGCATGCCATTGGAGAGGGGCCCCACTGCGCTGGTATATACATTGCCAAGAGTTGCTGACTGTTTTCTTTGCCCTGCGGAAGTTCCTCCCATTAGTTCGGGACAAACATGTCCTCGTCAGGTCAGAAAGCACCTCCACGGTAGCGTACATAAATCGCCAAGGCGGCGTACGCTCCCGCCACATGTCGCGACTCGCCTGTCGTCTCCTCCTTTGGAGCCAGCTCAGGTCGCTGCGTACCACTCACATCCCGGCAAACTTAATGTGATGGCGGACGTGCTGTCACGACAATGCTTGCCCAGCTTCACCCCCAGTCGGTCCAGCTGATTTGGGAACGATTCGGCGAGGCCCAGGTAGATCTGTTTGCCTCCCGAGAGACCTCCCACTGCCCGCTCTGGTATGCCTGAACAGAGGCTTCCCTCTGGGCAGACGCACTGGCATACAGCTGGCCCGAGGGGCTGCGCAAATATGCATTTCCCCCAGTGAGCCTTTTTGCACAGGTGCTGTGCAAGGTCGGGGAGGACGAGGAACAAGTCACACTAGTGGCTCCCTATTGGCCCACCTGGGTCTGGTTCTCGGAGCTGATACTCCTCATGACAGCCCCTACCTGGCAAATTCCCCTGAGGAAGGACCTTCTTTCTCAGGGGCAGGAACCTCCACGTCTGGCCCCTGGACGGGATGCAGAAGATCTAGCCGGTCTACCACCTACCGTCGTTTACATGATCAACCCATCTCTACGCCCTGAAGTGGTGCTTGTTCGCAAATTGGTGTTCTTCCTGAGCCGAAGACCCACAGAGGTGTGCAGTTAGGTCAGTGCTCTTATTCCTACAAGAGAGTCTGGAGGGGAGGCTGTCCCCTTCCACCCTAAAGGTGTATGTTGCTGCTATCGCGGCCCACCACGACGCAGTATACGGCAAGTCCTTGGGTAAGCACGACTTAATCATCAGGTTCCTAAGAGGTGCCCGGAGGTTAAATCCCTCCAGGCCAAGCCTGTTCCCCTCATGGGACCTCTCGGTAGTCCTCACGGGCCTCCAGAGACCTCCCTTCGAGCCGCTAGAATCAGTTGGACTCAGGGCCCTCTCTCTTAAGACTTCCCTGCTGATCGCGCTTGCCTCCATCAAGAGGGTCGGGGACCTGCAAGCGTTCTCTGCCAGCGACACTTGCCTGGAGTTCGGTCACGCAGACATGTACGTTTTCCTAATACCGCGAACGGGTTACGTGACCAAGGTTCCTACCACTCCCTTTAGAGACCAGGTAGTGAACCTGCAATCGCTGCCCCGGGAGGAGGCAGACCCAGCCCCTTCGTTGCTGTGTCCGGTACGTGCTTTGCGTACCTACCTGGACCGCACGCAGAGCTTTAGATGTTCTGAGCAGCTCTTTGTCTGCTTTGGGGGACAGTGGAAAGGGAACGCTGTCTCCAAACAGAGGCTTTCCCACTGGGTAGTGGACGCAATTTCATTGGACACACAGGCCATGCCCCCCCCCCTCCCCCTTTGCGGGTCCGAGCTCACTCAACAAGGAGTGTTGCGTCCTCATGGGCACTGGCCAGGGGGACCTCTCTGGCAGACATATGTAGAGCAGCGGTGGGGCAACACCCAATAACTTTGCGAGATTTTAGAGTCTCAGGGTTGAGTCAGTAGAACTCGGTAACAAGCTGATGGGCTGGCCGGGTGAATAGCTTGCATATAGCGCCCTTTCCCTCGGTTGAGGTAAAATTATGCGTTTTTTCTCCCAGGAGATCCCACTCCTTGGATCCCTGGATGATTCCCCCCTAGCCCTTGTGGGTCTGCAGTTCAGCGGAGGAACTTGCTGACTCAATCCACTGCGGGTACTTAATCTACCCTGTACTGGAATAGGTGCTCCACAGGTTAAGGACTCCTACGCGGACTCCCCCTGTGTGTATTTTCCGCGGTACGGTCCCCTTACAAAAGTGGACCCGCATTTCCTTAGGCAGTCCCCGGCTGCCCTCCGGTCGCCGTGTTGTAGCAACTCCCCTCTCCTTGAGGCTGGATCTACCACCGCGCCACTTTCCACATGTTGCCTAAAAACCAATGTGACGTATTTACCACTCTTACCTCCCCTTCCGGGAAGGTGTGGTCTCCGCAGGGTCTTTTCCCCCTGAAAGAATAGGAAACTGGGTAAGACCCCCTTCCCTTGATGCATATAAGGGCCCCGGCCGTTTATTGCTCTATGCGAGAAACATAGAGAGAAAAGAGGCCCAGCCAAGCGTGGCCTGTTTTTTGGGGGTATCGGGGAAGGGTACATGCAGTCTGACACAGCTTGTCGCCTTGGCACATAAAATACCTGCCCGCTCCTGTGTCAGCAGAAAACGTACACTGCTCAGCGCATGGCGTGATTTAAGTGGGACCCCTAGTGTCGCTTCTCCGACACAACGTCGAGAGAGCAACAGACGGGGAATGTCTAGGTTACGGATATAACCTCTGTTCCCTGATGGAGGGAACAAGACGTTGTGTCCTCCCGGCCACGTCGCTGAGCCGAGCCACTGTAGTGGCCGGACCATTTCTGGCTCCTCAGAAAAATCCTGAATGAACTCATAGTATTTCCTTGCCTTTATACACGTATGTGAATATGCGGGAGTATGCAAATACTAGCTGCCAACTTCTCATTGGATTTTTTTCATAGATCAGAGGCATATTCAGCACTCGAGAGACCCCTAGTGTCGCTTCTCCGACACAACGTCTCGTTCCCTCCATCAGGGAACTGAGGTTACATCCATAACCTAGACATTTTGTTGACTGTATTACATAATTTACAACAACAAAAAAAAACTCACTTTTGGCACCACCCAGTGGATATTTCACCTGGAAACTGGAGCTTATGTGCCCAGATGTACAAAAACAGTTTCTGCTTCAGCCACTGGAAGCGGAATTTCTTAAGTGGTTAGAATTTAGAATTTTGGGAAGCACAGACCAAGTTTAGCTGAAGAACTTTCAACCAACTGTCACCAGTGAGATCAGAGTGAAATACAGTGTGAAGCAATTTACACTAAAATGTTACAAGTAATTAATTAATTGCACTTTGTACAGTTTAGTCTAAATGTATTCTGACCACATATTTTCATTAATTTATTAAGTTATTATATGACTAATATTTACCCAGACCTACATGGCAACATTTCCAAGAAGATATCACTGTGTTAATTTATGACTGACCTTATTGCATTAAGTATTGTTATTCCTGTATGATTCATTTTTATCATTGTTTTCAGGCAACATTACTGTGGACATGAAAATAAAGACTTGTGCTCAGCCAAAGGATTGTCAAACTGGGTTCATGAACCTCGGCAACACTAAGATTTCTTCTATATGCTGCAGCACTGACAACTGTAATAACAAAGATGCTCCAGGTACTGTCCTTTACTTTCCATATAATGATCTCCTTAAAAGCTAACATGAAATATGCTCAACAAGAGAAACATTTAGTTTGGGACTTCATTTCATTCATTGAGAATTAATTGGACCATAAAAAGTCATCTCTATATGATTTTTATTTTCTATATTGCATTTAAAGGGGAGGCTTTGAAAATGAAGAGAGCTTGTTGATGTCAGCTGAAAAGATAAAGTTGTTTCATAGGTGGAGCATGTTAGTACATTTTGATGAAAGATTACAAAGACAACATTTTGTGTGTGTGTGTGTGTGTGTGGTGCACAGATGAAGGAAAAGGTATATAGTAAATGTTAAATATGTGTCAGATGTTTTTAAATAATTCATGCATATGCTTCTAATACATTTTTACACAAGAAAATAAATATTTATTTTATCAATGTAAAAAATTCAGACAATTTTCATTTAATCATTGTGTAGCTGATGTGTTAACCCCTTAAACTCTGCATTTTTCACAATTTTTCACACTCAAATTTAAAAGCTCACCATTTACACATACTGTGGACTAATAGCAAAAAATTAAATTTTTCAGAGAACTGCCCAAATAAAAAAAAGACTCATAAGTCTTTCAAAGAATTGAATTTTTATAATCTTATGATAAACAGAATATTTTATTTATTTATTAATTTATTTATTTTTGTCCTAAATTTGTAATGTAATTCTGGTTCTGTTTCTTCTACCTCACTGTGAAAAGTCTCATTTTATTCCACTAGGTGGCAGAAAGCACTAGAAAAAATATTAAATCACAATATACAGATCTGAAATGTTGGTGTAAAACCCATTTTAGCCCTCACATATGTGCTCGTCCATAGATATTCAGTCTAATGTTCAGTTCAAGCACCACCCTTGTTGTTTCATTGAATATCTCGGCCTCTGAAGCTCAATGTAGGTGTCATTAGAAAGCTGAGATTCTCCACTTTGTGATGATATAAAACATTTTATCATCAATAGTCGAAAACATATTGTGGCAGGGCGGAGGCTTGATTAGCCTAATACAGGACCGGGTGTGTAGGATCACGACCCGGCCCCGCCCCGCCCTCTGCCCTGCCACACATATTTTTTGATGTTTTGTTTTACATGCTTTTCCTTCTGGACCTCTAAGATGTATCATTGGATTATTCAGCCGATCAAGATCACAGACAAGTAAAAAACTAATATTTATATATTAATATTTTTAGAGAACTTTCTAATGGTAAAAGCAGATATAATGTTTTTGTCTATTTGGTGTTTACAGCAGCAGTAATGGGAGCATAAAGAGACGTTTATATTTGATGACTTACAGAAATCATATTTCACTTTGTGATTCTATTGAAAATCTTTTGAACTGTGGTATTAGGTCAACAAAATGATCTGTACAGTCACATTCCTGAGAGTTTTTTCCTCCCCTTTTCTCCCCAATTTGTAATGCCCAATTCCAATGCCCTCTAAGTCCTTGTGGTGGCATAGTGACTTGCCTCAATCCGGGTGGCAGAGGACGAATGTCAGTTGCCTCCGCATCTGAGACATCAAACTGCGCATCTTTTCACATGGCTTGTTGAGCGAGTTACCTCGGAGACATAGCCCCGGGCCAATTTGGTTTCTTAGGAGTCCTGGCTGGAGTCACTCAGCACGCCCTGGATTAGAACTTGCGACTCTAGGGGTGGTAGTCAGCGTCATGTGAAGAACATTTATTTTCATATAAAAACATCTAGAGGGCGCTAATTTTCAAAGCAATTGTTTTGAAGCCTTTTTTGTTATTTTAATTAAGATAAATGCAGAAGTAATGTTTTTCTCTGAAAAGTTCAGATTTAAAGTTTTCAAATGAGACTTCATATGCTTGACTTATTTATATGGAGAATTTAAAATTTTAAGCATAAACTTTTTTCACGATATAGCGTTATAAAATTACCCTTGTTTCTTCTGTAGATCCCAGCTCTACCCCCAATGGGAACCAGTGTTACTCTTGCAATGAACCAAACTGCTCAAACGTGCTGAAATGTTCAGGAAATGAAGACTACTGCGTTAAAGCGTCAGGTAAGAATCTGGTAACTGAAGAAGAAAGTTAAAGTAATTATTTGGTCTTTCCATCATTGGTGGGCCATATATTATCCTGAACACATTATGATGCAAACATCTGTCTTAAATACAGTTTAGGGTTCACAGAGGAAAGCTCTGCCTTTGCTTGTCATTTATTTATGACTAAACTTCTTTTTACTCTCTTTTATCAGGGTCTTTTGGCGACGTGTCAGCTACTGTAAAAGGATGTGTCTCTAAATCTGTCTGTGAAACCGCAACATCGATTCAAAATCTTGTGAATGTCACATGCTGTCAGGGGAACCTGTGTAACAGTGCAAAGAGCTTCACCCAGAGCTTCATGCTTCTCTTGTTGCCACTGTTCTCCTACACCCTGTTTAACTGAGTTTCACAAAGTGTATGAAGATTAAAATAAAAACATTTTTTTATTGAATATTAATGAAGTAACATCATTTGTGTAAAAAGTCATTATAATGAACGGTTGTTTAGATTAAAATTTGTCATGAAAATGGCAAAGAAGCCTTTTAACTCACATCTGGGGTAAAATCAGAGTGGTTACAGTGATTTTGGTAAATATAGGGACAATAGTTTTATCACAAAATTTGTCAACTTAGGCGTATACTTTTGATATTTTTATGAGTAACAATATAAAATAATGTTTACTCATTGTGAGTCAGTTTCCGTCACAGGATTTTAATATGTTCAAATGACTAATTTCTTGTTTTACTCCACTTTACAATATATATTGGTGTTTTATTGTGCAAATGTTTCAACTCAATCTCATGTTCTGATGTATTTATACAATAATATTGTATTTAAGAACGGGAAAGCAAGGGTTAATTTGATTTTAACAAAATGGTATAAAACAATTGGAAATGGTGGGAAAATGTTGTATTTAAGCGAGAGGGAAAAAAGATGGGCAACCAGTGTTGTAGCACATGGACAAGGTTGTTAGCGCTGTTTGAGCACAATGGAAATGCTGGTCTCCATTGTTAATGAGGGAAGTGGGTACTGCTTTAATAGCATAAATGGGTAGCTTTTAGACTGTTTTTAAAATGACCTTGGTTTATTTGCTCTTAAAGGGGTCATACTATTTTTATTTTATCATTTTATTATCTTCTATGGGGTCCACTTATAATGTTAGTAAGGTTTTTTGCAACAAACAGTCATAATTGAGTCATATGTAATAAAGTTCCACACTGTTCCTGTCTGAAATGCTCGGTGTGGCCCTTTAAGACTTCAATGTAAACTCCCACTGTTGTGATTGGCTAACGTCATACTATGGAGTAAATTTCCCACCCAATGTATTGCGCTCGCAGATCAAAAAATAATAAACAGTCATCTGACATTTTTTGCTCTTATTTACATTTTTTGCACACTTGCTGTGTTTTTCTTTGCTCACATTTCCAATTTCTTTACTTGCGCTTCCAAATTTTGCAGGTAGAGTTTCATGCCTAACAGGGCGGGGTTTAGCATCCCCATTGGTCCACTAGTTCTAGACTGACAGCTCAAATCTAGCCAATCAAAGTGGTGAGTTGACGTCACTCCAGAGTGACTCTGGTTTACTGCTGTGCTCAAATGTGAACAGATGAAGATCGTTAAGACTGCAGAGAAGGTTTGCCTCATTTTCTCTCATTTAAACGAAGAACTGTGTTACATCAAATGATCTACAGTACGTTGAAAATAGCTTGTTAGCCTATACTGGTCACCCAAAAGCATCACAAGCTTAAGTTGATCGTAGAGACCATTGACGGCAATGGTTTCTATGATCTACTTTAGCCCTTCTACTTAATTACTAAATCAACATCTTAAATGAATACCTGCACTAATATGCTACATGCATCAACAAATTGCACTTACATTTACATTTATGCATTTGGCAGATGCTTCTATCCAAAGCAACTTACAGTGCACTTATTACAGGGACAATCCCCCCCGGAGCAACCTGGAGTTAAGTGCCTTGCTCAAGAACACAATGCTGTGGGGATCGAACCAGGGAGCTTCTGATTAACAGTTATGTTCTTTAGCCCATTATGCCACCACCACTCCAATGAAGTCTTTCAATTGGGTATTTTTTCAATCGAGACTGAGATTATAGAGTTTGGAATCTAGTGGTCAAAATGACTGCTGTGGCCATTCTAGTGGATCCACAATTCCGGTAGTTCTAGTTTTAACGATAAAAAACAAAGAATGTTTATATGAACACATTTTGTCACTAAAAGGAAACTGATTTAGATTTAAACAAATTGTTCTTGTTGTGTGTATACATACACTAACCAGCAATGATATAAAGTTCTAGCTAGGTGGGTTAGTAAATGGTCTGCACTTACATAGTGCTTTTTAGAGGTTACCAAAGCACTTTACTGTGTCCCATTCTCACACACCACTAGCTGCCATGCAAGGTGCTAGCCTGCCATTGGGAGCAACTTGGGGTTCAGTGTCTTGCCCAAGGACACTTCGGCATGTGGAGTCATGTGGGCCAGGAATCAAACCACCAACCCTGTGATTGGCAGCCGACCCGCTCTACCACCCAAGCTACAACCTCCCCCAAGTAGGTTAACTGAGTTGTTTCGTGTTCTCCCAAAGAAATGCTTATGTTGTTAAATATATAATTGTTATTACAAATAGAGTACAAATTAGCCATTGCCTTTAATGATAAAAACAAATAAAACAAATCACTATTAAAAGAAAATAACAGCAATGCACACACAGTTTCTTTGATAAAAACGCCGTTTATTTTAATTGCTTTGTTATTATTTTCACAAATGCTTCATTTGAAAACTCTTAGTACAAAACTTCAACTGATCACACTTATAACAAAACCTGCACTTCTGCTTTCATTACTGCTGTACATGATTTCTTTCACATAATCATTGTTTCAAAACACAAGATTATTGTAAAATGTAACGAGAACATTTGGTTTGATCTCCAAAACACAACAATATGACCTTCATTTAATTTAGTATTTTAACAATTAATTATTACAATAGCAAACAATGCAAGATACATGTTTCAAATGTATTATTTATTAATGAACCTTTATTTAACCAAGAAGTCCCTTGAGATTAAATCTCTTTTTGGAGGGAGACCTGACCAAGAAATCACACCAACCGAACAAGGTAAAAAGTTAAAAGATCAACACAACAAAAACAGACATAAGATAAAAATAGGACACAATCATGAAAACAATGGACTACAATTACAGAATCCATCTTATACAAAGTAATTGCTCTCTTCAGTCAAACTCTTTATTATCAAAGGTAACAAAGTGAATTATATGAAATGTGTTCTGGAGGGAATTCCATGATGCAAAATAAGAAAATTCTGTTTTAGATCCAAGAGAAGTTACTCTACTGTAATATACACACTGGACATTACACTTACATTATCCAACCAAATGGACAAAATACATAATAATAATAATAATGAATAATTTGGGATTATTGTGTTTGGTTTATCCTGATTGAAAGCTCTTACAGTAATTACTGTAGTTGATACCTTATAAACACCACAATAATCAGATCAGAGAATCAAGATGATGGGGGCAGTGGTGGCTCAGTGGTTGAGGCTCAGGGTTACTGACCAGAAGGTTGGGGGTTCAAGCCCCAGCACCACCAAGATGCCACTGTTGAGCCCTTGAGCAAGGCACTTAACTCCAGGTTGCTCCGGGGGGGATTGTCCCTGTAATAAGAGCACTGTAAGTCGCTTTGGATAAAAGCGTCTGCCAAATGCATAAATGTAAAATGTAAATGTAAAATGATTAACCATTAAGATCAGTGGATTAAATGAAAAACAAATGTATTAAACTGAAGAAGAACAGATGCAATGGAAGGGTTTGATGGTAATAGCATTATGAAAGATAGTTACTGTGAATGAAAAGAATATATAGATGAAAAAATGTATTACATGTTGTGAAAATCTTCCTTTTTTATTTTCTGTTTTGTATTATCAATATCAAATATGTTGAAAAGTGCATTTTTGATGATCTGTTGTTGGATTAGTACTAAGAGTTTTGAAAAATTGCCACTTTCTTGTGAAAATAGTGCCAAAGCAATAATACAAAATAAATACATTAATAAATAAAAATAAAAATAAGGAAACGTAAATTAATGCTCATGTTTGGCCGCAAACAGGGAAATTCACTCCACAAAACAGATTTTTGGAACAAACCATGTTGTGTTTATCCTCTTTGCATATCAAGGTGTATTTAATGAAGTCTGGTCATATTTTTATATTTTTTTGTGGTTTCAAGGATAAATGGACACCAGTTACATATTTTTTTTTACCCTTTTTCAAACAATTTGGAATGCCCAATTCCCAGTGCGCTTTTTAAGTCCTCTTTTCACCTTCAATTCAAATGGCGGAGGATGAATCCAGCTGTTTCCGCGTCTGAGACCGTCAACCCGCGCATCTTGTCACGTGATTTGTTGAGCGCGCGAAAAATGTTCTCGTTACATTTTACAATAATCTTGTGTTTTGAAACAATGATTATGTGAAAGAAATCATGTACAGCAGTAATGAAAGCAGAAGTGCAGGTTTTGTTATAAGTGTGATCAGTTGAAGTTTTGTACTAAGAGTTTTCAAATGAAGCATTTGTGAAAATAATAAAAAAATCAATTAAAATAAACCCTGAAAGTATAAAGACAAGCCTAATAATCGTTAAATAACTTCAAGGTAGCCTAATATCAATAACTTTCTGAGAACAATTTTGTTGGGTTGCCATTTGATGTCCAACGTAAAATCTGGGATCTGAAATGAAAGCAGCTGAGAAACACTGGACTACAGCACATTTACAAACATTAAATCAACTGTGTTTAAATTATAGTCAATTAGGGGAACTATTTGATCCTAATAGGAATTCACAGTCATCTGAATATTGAAATATAAATAAAATATAAATGACATTGACTGTTTTTTTTTTTAAGTTAATAGAAGTTTTCTTAAAACATCTGATTGAATGTGAATGTGAATTAATTTCTTAAAGAGTTTCTAGTTCAAGAGTTTATGTAAGATTTATTCATTTCTAAATTGGTTTCATTTCATGAAACATCATAAAATGATAAAAACAGTTTTGTTATTCCTGCTGCTAATTTTAATGAGCAGTTTTGTCACTAAACCCTCCCCTTTTTAAGCAGTTATAAAAGCGCCCTGAAACATTGTGATTTCATTCCACTGCTGACCAAAGATGGATCTGCAAATCTCGATTGTGCTTCTCTCAATTTTACTCACTGGAGGTAAAAAAATAAAATAAATAAAAATGTTAAATATTAATATATTATGTGTTGCACATAAAGATGTCAATTAATGTCTTTCTCTCTCTCTTTCTTACTAAAGGACACTCTCTCAAATGTTATAAGTGCGAATCTGATCCAACTACTGGTATTTGTAACAGAACAATAGTAACATGTCCCAGTGGAAATGACAAATGTTTGAGTTCATCAATAGAAATATCCATTGGTAAGTCCAATCATAATACACTGAAAATGATAACACCACTGGAGTGCAAATTCACATAACTGTCAATCAGCATCTGTTTAATGTTTCATTTGTGTACATTATTCTTATACAAGTGTGGCATGTTTTCTGGAATAACTCATTTGTCATTTATGATAAATGGCTTGTGTCCTTGTTATAGGTAACTCCAAGGTGACTTATATATCTAAATCATGTGCAGACAAATGTGTTTCTGGACCCGATCAATCCACAGCTGGAGTAACATCTAGGTGCTGTGAAACTGATCTTTGCAATGGCTCAGGTATTTATTTGACCATGTGCTAATTTGCATGTTTTAGCAAACACATTTCTCCAAAGCAACTTATAAATGAGGATATAATATGAGCAAAAGTGTAAGTGTAGATCTACAGATCTTTTTTTTAAAGTAATAGAAATTGCCTTCATGCAAACATGGTTATGAATTAGACACAGTGGATTGTGATGAGCTGATCAAGATCTGAAGCTTGTTTAGGGACAGTGACTGTACTGATGTCTTTACAAAGAGGAACAAGGTGTTTAAATACTTCTGGAATAGGGCAGAATTAGTGTCAAATCCACACCAAATTCTAATCATGTGAATCTTAAACAATAAATATCATATGAACATCAAATCCTTCTTGTTTTGATTAGATGGAATCTATAAGGGAAGTTTCCAGCTTCTCTTGTTGCCTCTGTTCTTCTACATCTTCTTTAATTGAGTTCAACAGCACTTCACATTCTGCGCTGCAGCTAAGAGGATTTAACATGTTAACACATTTCTGAATGAATTACTTTGCCTTACTAAATAGCTTGTGTGTTGTTTATCTTTACTATTTCTGTATGTTAGAAACTTAATAATGTGTTTCTTATTTCAATCATGGAAAACAAATGCATCATTATTATGACCAGTGAAATATATGGAGAAATATTTTTTTATACATATATATATATATATATATATATATATATATATATATATATATATATATATATATATATATTGATCTATTTTTACATTTACTAAGATTGACATAATCTGTATTTCCTTTAAAAGTTGAGTTAAAAAAGATTCAGTTTTCCTGTATACACTTAATAAAGACAGTACTAAACTGCTGAAATTAAAGATTTACATGCACATGTCATTTCCTGTAATTACTATTAAAGTGACTTCTGAAGAATCTTACAATGACACTGTGTGAGAGAATATTTCTGTGTGAAATGTGTCTTTAACTGATCCAAAAAAATCATGAAAATGTGCTTTAACCATTAAAAGATCTGAAATCCTTAGAAACAACAGGACCACAAGTGTTTACATTTACATTTAAGACAATAACGATAAACACATTTATTTAAGAGAGACTTACAAGAACTAGTCCGTTTTTTTGTGTGAAATCAATTGTGCTTCTTAGCAACACACAAACACATTAACACACGCACACAAACACACGCACACATTAACACACGCACACAAACACACGCGCACATTAACACACGCACACAAACACACGCGCACATTAACACAGGCACACAAACACACATTAACACACGCATACATTAACACACGCACACAAACACACACACACATTAACACACGCACACAAACACACGCACACATTAACACACGCACACAAACACACATTAACACACGCACACATTAACAGGCATACATTAACACACGCACACAAACACACACACACATTAACACACGCACACAAACACACGCACACATTAACACACGCACACAAACACACATTAACACACGCACACATTAACAGGCATACATTAACACACGCACACAAACACACACACACATTAACACACGCACACAAACACACGCACACATTAACACACGCACACAAACACACATTAACACACGCACACAAACACACGCACACATTAACACACGCACACACACACACACACATTAACAAACGTATACAAACACACACACACTTTAACACACGCACACAAACACACGCACACAAACACACGCACACATTAACACACGCACACACACACACACATTAACAAACGTATACAAATACACACACACACAAATTAACACACGCACACATTAACACACGCACACACACATATTAACACTACACAAATACACACACACACACACAAATTAACACACGCACACATTAACACACGCTCACAAACACACGCACACACATTAACACACGCACACACATTAACACACGCACACATTAACACACGCTCACAAACACACGCACACACATTAACACACGCACACATTAACACACGCACACATACACACACATTAACAAACGTATACAAATACACACAAATTAACACACGCACACATTAACACACGCACACACACATATTAACACTACACAAATACACACACACACACAAATTAACACACGCACACATTAACACACGCTCACATACACACACACACACACACACACACACACACACATTTAACAAACGTACACAAATACACAAACACAAATTAACACACACACACATTAACACACGCTCATATTAACAAACGTACACAAATACACACACACAAATTAACACACACACAAATTAACACACGCACACATTAACACACGCTCATATTAACAAACGTACACAAATACACACACACAAATTAACACACACACAAATTAACACACGCACACATTAACACACGCTCATATTAACAAACGTACACAAATACACACGCACACATTAACAAACGCATACAAACACACGCACACACACACACACACACACACATTAACACACGCACACAAACATTAACACATGAACACACACGTATTAACAAACGTACACAAATACACACACACACGCACACATTAACACACGCTCACAAACACACGCACACACACACACATTAACACACGCACACAAACACACACATTAACACATGAACACACACATATTAACCCAGCAAGCAATAGCCGTCATTTCAACGTCTCGGTTAAATCTAGACCCGATATAGTCCGGCTATGTGTAACCCACTTCTAGCCTAAATTAAATTGAATCTGGTTAAATGTAATTTTTTCAAAAATAACTTGCGAGATGTAAGATCTTTCATCATGTTAGCAAAGTCAACTGTAATTAAAAAGTGTTTGGTTACATTTATTTGCTATGTTTATGTGTAGGCTGTGCGTAGACACGATTTAGCTCGTAAAACGGGCTATTTCACCGCAAGCATTAGCCGTAATTTCACCTTCTCGGTTTTGCCCGATATAGTCCGCAACCCACTTGCCAAAATAACCTTGAATTTGGATACATGTCGTTTTGGTAAAAATGAAGATGTATGAGATGTATTCCATCATTTAAAGCAAAGTCAACAGTGATTACAAGGTGTTTAGTTTCATTTCTTTCACGTTCTATAGGCTCACGATTTAGCTCCTATTCAGACCGACTTTGTAGCCCACTTTGAGTCAAAAGTAAAGAATGATTCATTTTAGTTTTAGGCCAGGTAGATTTGTTATCCCATCATGTTCACAATGTCAATCTCTACAAGATGCCATTTCATGGTCTTTTTTTTTTTAAGCAACAGCTCTGAATTGGACGGGCAATATGTGTAGGCTGCTTTTAGCCCTCAATTTTATAAACATTTGAAATAGCATTATCTTTGCTGTAACATTCATAGTCATACACATTCTACGATAGTATAGGACTGTCTTTCATTTTAAGTTAAATACAACTTCTATTTCAATTCTCAACCGCTAGATGGCACAAGCGAAGCCCTACTGAGACATGACGTGCGACGAGATCACTGTTGCCAGATCTCGCGATTAACAATTCCGCCATTTTCAATTATATTTTTCACGAGAAAGCACCTGTTGGAGAGGAGAGCAACGGGCGAGCGACACGTTTATAAAACCTGAACATTTGTACTTTGATTTTGTAAGTATTCGTGTTCGTTTTGACATGTTCATTAGTTAAATACATTATTTGTTATAATGTTTAGGAACCGTGACATACAGTGTTGACATTGCAGTTTTTTTTCCCTCCAAAAAGTTATCTGCACGCGAACTGCAACTGTGTTCAAAGGTTTTAAGCATGAAACTATGAAACATTATTATTTATTATAAAAGATACAAATACATTTTAGTTTTTATTTTAAGATATGAAATATAAGTTTTTGAATTAGGGCAAGTTTTCAAAGTGCTTTAATAGAACTTAACAGCAACATAGGAAAATATAAAAAAAGACAATATAAATAAACATTATTTATTTCCAATTAATAAAACACAGCGGCAAACAGTAAAGTCTTTAAACTTGATCTAAAAGAATTAACAGATGCAGCAGGCCTGCAGTTTTCTGTGAGCTTGTTCCATATACACTCACCTAAAGGATTATTAGGAACACCTGTTCAATTTCTCATTAATGCAATTATCTAATCAACCAATCACATGGCAGTTGCTTCAATGCATTTAGGGGTGTGGTCCTGGTCAAGACAATCTCCTGAACTCCAAACTGAATGTCAGAATGGGAAAGAAAGGTGATTTAAGCAATTTTGAGCGTGGCATGGTTGTTGGTGCCAGACGGGTCGGACTGAGTATTTCACAATCTGCTCAGTTACTGGGATTTTCACGCGCAACCATTTCTAGGGTTTACAAAGAATGGTGTGAAAAGGGAAAAACATCCAGTATGCGGCAGTCCTGTGGGTGAAAATGCCTTGTTGATGCTAGAGGTCAGAGGAGAATGGGCCGACTGATTCAAGCTGATAGAAGAGCAACTTTGCCTGAAATAACCACTCGTTACAACCGAGGTATGCAGCAAAGCATTTGTGAAGCCACAACACGCACAACCTTGAGGCGGATGGGCTACAACAGCAGAAGACCCCACCGGGTACCACTTATCTCCACTACAAATAGGAAAAAGAGGCTAAAATTTGCAAGAGCTCACCAAAATTGGACAGTTGAAGACTGGAAAAATGTTGCCTGGTCTGATGAGTCTCGATTTCTGTTGAGACATTCAGATGGTAGAGTCAGAATTTGGCGTAAACAGAATGAGAACATGGATCCATCATGCCTTGTTACCACTGTGCAGGCTGGTGGTGGTGGTGTAATGGTGTGGGGGATGTTTTCTTGGCACACTTTAGGCCCCTTAGTGCCAATTGGGCATCGTTTAAATGCCATGGCCTACCTGAGCATTGTTTCTGACCATGTCCATCCCTTTATGGCCACCATGTACCCATCCTCTGATGGCTACTTCCAGCAGGATAATGCACCATGTCACAAAGCTCGAATCATTTCAAATTGGTTTCTTGAACATGACAATGAGTTCACTGTACTAAAATGGCCCCCACAGTCACCAGATCTCAACCCAATAGAGCATCTTTGGGATGTGGTGGAACGGGAGCTTCGTGCCCTGGATGTGCATCCCACAAATCTCCATCAACTGCAAGATGCTATCCTATCAATATGGGCCAACATTTCTAAAGAATGCTTTCAGCACCTTGTTGAATCAATGCCACGTAGAATTAAGGCAGTTCTGAAGGCGAAAGGGGTTCAAACACAGTATTAGTATGGTGTTCCTAATAATCCTTTAGGTGATTGTATATTGTGCATAAAAACTAAATGCTGCTTCTCCATGTTTAGTTTTGATTCTGGGGACAGAAAAGTAGCTGGCTACTGTTCCAGATGACCTGAGAGGTCTGCTCTGGGTGGTTCATAATGGATCAGAAGATTAGAAATGTACTTTGGCCTTAAATCATTCAATGTTTAAAAACCAGCAGTATTATTTTGAAATCAACTAGTTTATTAAACTAGTTAAAAACTAGTTTATTGCAAATTATCCGGCAATCAGTCAACAAAGCACATCAATAAATATATAATATATCGATACTTCATTAGTTACCAGGACTGTGCGCCAATCAGCCAGGACACCCCAAGGTTAGTATGGATATGTTTTGCCAGAGTTTTTAGATTCTGATGTGAATATTCCAAATAATAATATAGTGATACTTCATTAGTTACCAGGACTGAGCGCCAATCAGCCAGGACTCCTCAAGACAGAAATTCCCAAGGTTAGTATGGATATGTTTTGCCAGAGTTTTTAGATTCTGATGTGAAGATTCCAAATAATAATATAGTGATACTTCATTAGTTACCAGAACTGAGCGCCAATCAGCCAGGACTCTCCAAGGTTAGTATTGACATACTTATGAGCTGAACTTTTTCCACATTAAGTTTAGTCAAGAATCATCAGTTAAAATGATCTAATTAACATATTACTTTTAATGTGTCGATGTTTGAAAATGTAGGGGCCCGCGTAACTACTTTCTAACAATTTATTAGGAGAATCATGTTTTTTTTAATTGCATATCGATTACATGTTTTTGCTTTTATTTTACAGAAAAGCAAGACAAGTTCCCAATGACAGACAAAAGTAAGTATCAATGGATTGTTACTACAATATTTTTCTCGATTTTCCTGAATCACTACCGTGGGAGTAAATAAAGATTTTCTACTTTATCTTTTAACTTCTGTTTGATAGCTGGCCACAGTTCTTCTCCTTGATATCCCCTATAGATGAGGCAGAAATTTGTGTTCAAATTTTCATGCAACTTCTTTGTTATGGATGTATTGTAGTTGTCATATCTCTGTATTGTGATGCTATTTTGTATGGTATTTGATATTAACATGGCCTTTGTTGCATTTAGGATTCCAAAGAAAAGTGTTGACACAGCTTATAGAAATAAAAGAAGAAATGAGAAGAATTGGTAAAAATGTGGAACCAGACACTGTGTTCCACCTGTCTACCTTGGCTACTGAGGAGGATTTCAAATACCTAGAAAGGCAGTTGGAAAGTGAGAATACCCGGGCAGCAATGGTAAAAAAAACAAATCAAAAAACACTCCAGGGCAACTTTTCCTCACTAAAATGATCATCTTTGACAAAGTTTATAATACATTTTAACTTTAATTTTAAATCTAGGATTGAACTGTGACTTATTGCATACTAAGAGGAGACTATGAGCCAAAAAATACAAAATTTTTGTCATTGTACATTTAAGTACATTAAGATTGAGTTTGAAACACTTTAAAAAAAATTTTTTTGTAAAGCGTAAAAAAACATGATTTTAAATGGCATTAATTACAACTAATTATTATTTATTAATAATAATAATTATTATTATAATTATTAATTCATCAGTATTAAAATAATTCATTTAATCTGCTGAAATAGGTTTTTTTTAGGCATAGTGATGGAAAACTTTCAGGTCAATGGGCATCAACCTTTATGGTTGGTAAAAACTTGTAAACTGAAGCATATACTGTAATACTACCTTCCAAATACTGAAATTGGCATGTGTTGTTCAGGTGGCAAAGTTGTGCAAAATAGGAGGAAAAAACCTCAAAGACAGTGCCAGAAGAATGCTGGACAGGTAAAGCCTACCAAATGTGCAACATTAATCAAATATTCTGGTGTCAATACTGATCAAGTCTTTCATGTGGTCACAACGTAAATAAGAGATTTAACACATCCTTTAACGTTAATTTTGAAATGTAAGTGCAAATGTCAGACTGACATTTTGAAATGTCAGTCTTTAACCACAATTGTTAACCACCTTAATTTGTATTATATTTTAGTGTTTTCAAAAATTCCCTCATGTCAATGTTCAATATGAATGGTGGTGGTCCACTGCAGAAGGTGGCTTTTGAAAACACTGCATTGTTCTCAGTCATTAGAGGTTTGTGTGTCAGCGTCTGCTCACGAGCGTACACATTGACCAGAGAGCTTATCTCAGTTTTTGAGCTAAATAAAATATATATATATATATATATATATATATATATATATATATTAGTGCATCACCATTATGCAGGCAAAATCTGTCAGCTATTAATAATATTTATATCAAATATTGTCTATTGATATTAATTATATGGTCTCAATCTATATTCCTTTGGAAACGATATGCATGTATCTTAACTCTATATTGCACATCTCTAGTTTGCATCCAAGCAAAATCTAATGAATGTCAAAATTACTGTAATTATTTAAAAATTATGTCAACAATGCTTTGCTTGTGCAATTATCTCTTTCTCGTTTGGCAGATGCTGTGATGACCAACTTTCCAGCAACAACTGAATTTGAAATAAGAAATGCAATTTCTGGGCATTTTAAACAAGCACCAGGGAGAGCAGGGGGGGTGGTTATGGGAATAAAGTTAACAATTAATTGTTGTTTTATAACCGGTTATTGTATTTTAATTTTAATTTGGTAATTCTTTATATTTTTATTATCTTAAGTTGTTTTCCATATTTTGTATCATCTTTATATTGTATTTTTAATATTTTATTTGCTAATTTTTATGTTTCGATCTTTTTGTAAATTGTTTAAGTTGTTAATGCTATTTTTATAAATAAAACATTTTATATTTAATTTGTTTGGATGGATTGTCATTTATGAGAATGTTATAATTGAGTGAAAAGAATCCTTTAGCCTCATTTTGTTGTCTATTACATTTGGTTCTTCAATAGCTGTGTAATTGGTGATTATTCTATTCTTGGGCTCTGGTTAGACGTCTATTAGATTTTCACTGACAGCCCAATTTCAGCCTTGTTTTAGCCTAGACCCATATTCACTGTCTATTAGACGTATATATGTAGTCGTTCAATAGCTGTCTAATTGATGACGATGGTTAGACGTCTATTCTTGGGCTATGGTTAGACGATTAGATTTTCACTGACAGCCCAAAATTAGCCTTGTTTTAGCCTAGACGTCTGGGCTATGTTTTGACGGCTATTAGACGCTTAATTGCTTGCTGGGAACAAACGTACACAAATACACACACACAAATTAACACACGCTCATATTAACAAACGTACACAAATACACACGCACACATTAACACACGCGCACACACACATTAACACACGCACACAAACACACACATTAACACATGCACACACACATATTAACAAATACACGCACACATTAACACACGCATACAAACACACACACACACACAAATTAACACACGCACACAAACAACACACGCACACAAACACACGCTCTTAACAAACGTACACAAATACACGCACACATTAACAAACGCATACAAACACACACACAAATTAACACACGCACACAAACAACACACGCTCACAAACACACACACACAAATTAACACACGCACACAAACAACACACGCACACAAACACACGCACACATTAACAAACGCATACAAACACACACACACACAAATTAACACACGCACACAA
The DNA here is from genome assembly GCF_025860055.1 of Xyrauchen texanus. NCBI lineage: Eukaryota > Metazoa > Chordata > Actinopteri > Cypriniformes > Catostomidae > Xyrauchen > Xyrauchen texanus. Next base: position 5,934,930 of record NC_068309.1, on the reverse strand, counting down.
ACACACACATTAACGCATACACACACACAAACACCCCCACACACACGTACACGCACGCACAAACACACACACACACACACACACATCACACTAATGTCAAGGTTGTCTACTTATTTCTACTGTGCCGATGTTTCATTTCTGTGATGTCTGAGCGCTCCTTTTAATTTTTTTTCTAATTTGTAACAAGAAAAGAAAAGAAAGGATTATACAGTTTGAAACAGTTTAAATAAACAAATATGGAAAACATTATGTGTGGCAGTATTTGACGTTTAGATGTGATGCTATATCTCCTGATATAGAATAATCTAAATCTAAAATATCCAAAAACAAAATAGTAATTATGGTACAAAAGGGCTAAAGACACACCTTTAGGAAAATTATATTTTTTTCTTGGCACAAAGTGTATCAAGATTGAAAAACAAAAACAAAAATGCTTTTTTATATATTTATGGAACAAAAAAAAGAAATAATAACAGAATGTTGTTTTGATTAAAAATCTATTTTTAAGAAAAGGTTAAAGTAATATTGTGTAGATATAAGTCAAATAGTTATATATATATATATTAGGGCTGTCAATCAATTAAATTTTTTTATCGAATGAATTAATCGTAATTAATCGCATATACAAATATTGCTGGAAAGCCCCTCAAATAACAATAATTCATTATAGAATGATGAAATAATTATACATAGTTACCTTTAAATATTTCAAAGAAAATATTCAGATAATTAAAATGCATTACATTCTTCAACTAGGTCATGTATGAAGGCACTCCTATGCTACGCAATGTCAAGTGTACTGAGTCGTAAGGGAAACTCTCGGTTACATTGTAATTAATTGTGATAACTTTGTATTGAATTGAACTGAATTAATGCGTTAAATCCTAACGTCCTAATATATATAGTATTGTGCAAAATCTTTAGGCACATAAGATGTTTCACAAAAGCATTTGTCTTCACATGGTTATTTATATCTTCAGCTTTAGTGTGTCAGAAGGAAATATAAATGTTAGACTCCCAGACATGACTTTTGCAAATATAAAAGATTAGATTAGAAGGGAATCCTTTAACAGATGTCATGGCCCCCACAGAGCCCCCCACTGAACATCGGGTCAGTCTGAGATTACATAAAGAGACAGAAGCAGCTGAGACATCCGAAATAGACAGAAGAACTGTGACAAATTCTCCAAGAAGCTTGAACATCTGATCTGCCAACAACAAGTAATGAGTTCAGTGTCCAGGTGTATCTAAGAGAATTGGTGCTGTTTTAAAGGCAAAGGTGATCACACCGAATACCCATTATTCATAAGAAAATAATCATTAGATTAAATGTATTTTTTGTTAAAAATTATACCAATTTCAGAAACGTATAAATAATGGCAAGAATAACAAATTAGGTATAATGACCTTGTTTTCATTCTGATTGAGTATTTCAGTTTTTCAATAAATAGTTATTAATTAAACTGTTTTATCAATTATACACATTTGCTGATCAGTCAAAGGTCTGGCTAAACAAGAAGGTCTCGTCCTGTATTTTGCATCATCTACCAGCAGATGGAAGCAGCGAGTCATTTAGTGCACTATCTACTGTTTTAGCAGAAAAACAAACCCTTTTATTATGTTGACATGAAAGTTAAACACATGTCATGAAACTACATTTGACAGATTATTTTTATCCAAAGTTTTAAAGTCAAAAGTTTTGAAACGCTCATTCTTTATTATAGTTTTTCTTCACATTTTAGAATAATAGTAAAGTCATCAAAACTATGGAATAACATAAATGGAAATATGGGAATTATGTTGTGACTAAACAAAATAAAAAATGTGTTATATTTTAGCATCTTTAAAGTCACACTTTGCCTAGAAATGAACTCTTGACATTTTCTCAAGCAACTTCTTGAGGAATCAAACTGGGATGCTTTTTAAACAGTACTGAAGGAGTTTTGGGCACTTATTGGCTGCTATTCTTTATTATTTGGTCCAAGTCATCTTTTTTAATTTTTTACAAAAAAAATGTAATTAATACAATTTTAGTTTTATAATTAAATAAATGAATATTGTGGCACAATTAAAAAAGATACACCGTCTACATTCTACAAATTAGGGTAAATATTTTCCAGATAATTAGGGATCAGTATATGAACATTTTTTTTTATTTTTTTTGTTCTAGCAATAATTTCTATTGAACACGGATCTGTTGAAAACATGACAAGACAACATTTTTATAATGAAGATAAATGATAAAAAAAGACAAAAAAAATATATAACATGAAGATTTATGTGGGGAAAAATATATTTTGCACTTCTAAACCATTTCTGAACTTCTATTCAAAACAACCTAAACAACAGAAATCACATTTTACATATCATGATATATTTACAAATTCATATGATGAATTATTAAATTCCACATGCTTTACTTTTTCAGATGTATATATTTTTTAGGTATTTCTTAAAATTACACACAGAATAATTATAATAAACTTAATACGATGGCAAAAAAAATGATGTAAGTAATTACAAATAAACCATCGTTTTTACATATCTGCATTTTCATGTAGGCTGCAATCATAAGCATGTGAAAACGGCGATATGAAAAACCGATGGTTGATATTGGCAGTATCGATGGTTATAGCAAATGGTTTTAACTAGCAGTGGCAAAGCTAGGGGTGGACCGACCATGGACCGAAGCCTGGCCACCCCACTCAAAAGTGATTTGTTTTTTTGTTTTGTTTTTTGTCTTGGTACAATTTAGTTTTTTAGATGTGGAACCGGCTCTGTACAACCACAACACACAGCAGACTTAACATGGGTACACATCAAGGTCGCTGCACCTCTCCGTCCCGGATGTCCCCTCCGTTTGTGTATCCACGCACCTCCCCCTTTCCCCCCTCTCCGACACTACAAAAATGTTTACCACCATAGACTGATCACTGGCCCCTGCCCGTACACCCCTGTGAATAACAGGGGCGGAGCCAGGAGTTAATTATAGGTCAATTACTTGGCTGGTACATCAGTGCATCCCTACAGATTTTTTTTTATGAATTTTGAGTAATCTGTACGAAAATTTAATTGATGTAATTTTAAATTCAATTTTGAATAAGAGTTGTGAGTGTAGGTAAGATCCATCAATTTATTTATTTTTTCACAATGTTTTGTAAAAATAGTAAAATGCAAAAGGCACCGTCATGGCAATAATTGACTTTTAAAGTTATTTCTATCCTGTTTGATCCAATATATTTAATTTGCACACTTTAATGTTTGTTTTTCATCATGAGCATAATTAAAAGCAATTTTCTTACATTAGTAAACGCTCTTAATTGATTATTTATTGACTCATTTGACTTCTGTTGTAAAGCCACATTGAGCTTGGAAAAGGCACTAGTAAAACATCTTCTCCAGCGAGAGAACAGTTTGAATTCTGTGCGCATCAACAATTCTCTGTTCGCTCAGCCACAGATATGTACCCATTTTACACTCTCACCACACATATCAGTCAAATTTCTATTGTACTCATGAACCAGTACATGAATAAAAGGAAACACTGTTCTGACCAGAATATGTTAAGTGAGATTTTAAATTTACTCCTAAGTGAATTTCTTAATGTATTCCACAGTTGTACTTCAAACAAGCGAGAACAGAACAAGTAATTTTCAAAATTACATTATTTTATTTTTATCAAATGAAGTGCTTCTATACAGATCCTGACAACACAATTCAAAACATTGGTGTTATATTTTGTCAAATAAAGTGTTTTTGTCAAAATTTTATCACAGTTGGCCAATAAATGAAAAACATTGATAAAACGTATAAGCATGAGTGCTGTTGTACTGACGATGAGATGCTTAAATATAATATCATTATTGATTTTAATATGATTTTGCTAATTTCTTCAAGTTCACACAATTCGCTCCAGTTAAATCAAGCTTTTATTTTGTTGAAAAATAATTCAACGATAGTTTCTCACCTCCGGATAAGAAGTTTGCTATATGGCCTAGTGTGATTATTAAACCGCAAAATGCTATGATTTAATTGTATGAAGAGTCTGCATATGCTCCACACTTCACAGTGAATGAGCACTCCGCTCATCTAGGTCCGTGTATCTTTTGGTCATTAGATTTTCCTTTTAGAATCGGGTATTCAAAAACAAAAAACAAGTGGCTATTTGATTTTTGTTTTAAAATACAAAATTTTTAATTAAAATACAGTGTATCTCTTTTTCAGTGTCAAAAAGGGATGAGTGATATTTAAAAAATAATTTGTTTCATTTTCTATTTCGGATAACAAAAAATACAATTACTTTAAAACAGGACCGTTTGTTCATATTCCGAGACCGGATGTGGCCATTTACGTGACAAGAGTGCCAATGAGGACGGAGCTGTGTAGAAAAAAGAAAAAAGTACGTGCTGTGTAATTGAGCGTGATCATAGAGCGTGATACATGGACATGGAGCAATACGTTATAACCACCAGCCACAATAGCAGCACGCAGCTATATATATCTGAATAACAGGAGCTGACCGCCATGATTGCCCGTGCGGCTCCGAGTGTCAGGCTTGAGTGGAACCATCCAACCGCCCCTAAGCACTCGTGGCTTGATGACTGGTTCATGGGTTTGGCATGGCCTTCGCGGCCACCCCCAGTCCCCTTTTTCTCAGAGGTGTATGAAGAGCTGACAAGGTCGTGAGGGGCACCTTTCACTATCCGAACACGGTCCTTCAGCTCATCCACTCTCACTACCCTCGACGGCGGAGTGGCCGACCTAAGTGGTCTACCGCCCGCAGTTGTTTACACGATCACTCAGGCCAGGGCTCCTTCTACAAAGGCTTTTTCCCTGAAGTGGCGTTTGTTCACAAAGTGGTGTTCTTCCCGTAGCGAAGACCCCCAGAGGTGTGCAGTTGGGTCAGTGCTTCCCTTCCTGCAAGAGAATTGGAGGGGCAGCTGTCCCCCTCCACTCTCAAGGTATTGTAGCTGCTATAGCAACACACCACGATTGCGTTGAAGGTAAGTACGACCTGATCATCGGGTTCCTGAGTGGCTCCAGAAGGTTGAACCCTCCTAGGCTGCGCCTCTTTACCTCATGGGACCTCTCCGTGGTCCTTCTAGGCCTACAGAGAGCCCCTAAAATCAGTCGAGATAAAGGCCGTCTCATTAAAGACCGCCCTCATGACCGCGCTCACATTCATCAGCGGGTCGGGGACCTGCAAGCGTTCTCCGTCAGCGAAATGTGCCTGGAGTTCGGTCCGGAAGACTCTCACGTAATCCAGAGACCCCAAACCGGGCTATATGCCCAAGGTTCCCACGCCCCCTTTTGGGGCCAGGTGGTGAGCCTGCAAGCGAAGCTGCCCCAGGAGGAGGCAGACCCAGCCTTCTCATTGCTGTGTCCGGTAGTGATTTGTGCATCTATTTGGATCACACGCAGAGCTCTAGATACTCTGAGCAGCTCTTTGCCTGCCAGTGGAAAGGGAACGCTTTGAACAGAGGCTTGCTCACTGGGTCGTGAACTCCACCGTGCTGGCTTACCAGGCCCAGGCCATGCCCGCCCCTTTGGGCAATACGAGCACACTCTACAAAGGAGTCTGGCATCCTCGTGGGCACTGGCCAATGGCACCTTTCTATCAGGCATCCCTGTACTGTGGTAAGTGCTCTACAGGTCTCGGTTACTCCGGCAACCTCCTGTTATGTATCTGCCAGAGTATGGTCTCCCTTTCGGTTGACACGCGTCTCCCTTGGGCAGAGTCCTCTCTGCCCCTGTCGTTGTTTGAAGAGCTCCTCCCCTACAAAGGGCAGGACCTACCATGTGCAACCTTGAGTCCGTATTATGTATTCGCCACATTTACCCCCCTTCAGAGCAGGATGTGGTCTCCACAGGGTCTTTTCCACCTGAAAGAATAGGAAAGGAAAAGAATGCCTTCCCGGCGCATTTTATGAGCATTTTTAGGCCCCGGCCGAATCTAATATTCTGTAGAGAGAAAACATAGAATATTAGGGTGCACGGTTTCCTTGAGTGCCCGGTCTGTTTCAGCATGAGGGGGATGTACACAGCAGTGATAATAACCGCTGTGAATTCCCTCGGTAGCCAGAATGGTCGACAAAGTAGCATGAGAAATTCCAGATCAGGAGAGCAGAAAGACTTGATAAAGTGTACGTTCCTCTGATCACACCAGGATTTATTTGCACATCAATTTTTGGGAGGATATTTGGAAAACATTATGACCAAACACAGGTGAAGCGGATAATGATGATCATCTCCTAACAAGGCCACATGTCAATGTCTGGGTAGATTAGATGGTAAGCAAACGATCAGTTCTCGTAGTCAACATGTTGAATGCAGGAGAAATGGGAAGGAGTAAAGACCTGAGCGACTTTGACAAGAGCCAAATTGGTATGGCCAGATGGCTAGTCAGAGCATTTCTGAAACGGCAAGGCTTGTGGGGTGCTCTCGGTCAGCAGTGGTGAGTAACTAATGACAGTAGTCCGAGGAGGGACAAACCACAAATCAGCGACAGGGTGCTGGGCGCCCAAGGCTCATCAATGCACGAGTGCTACAAAGGCTATCCCGTCTAGTCCAAGACCGACAGAAGGTCTACTGTGGCACAAGTAACAGAAAATTTTAATGATGTTAATTTAATTTAGTTTAATTTTAAGGAATGTGGCACAACACACAGGACATCACATCCTGCTGCGTATGGGGCTGCATAGACACAGACTGGTCAGAGTACCCACGATGACTCCTGTCCGTTGAAGAAAGCTCCTATAATGGGCACGCAAGCTTTGTAACTGGACCTTGGAGCAGTGGAAGAAGGTTGTTACGTCTGATGAGTTCTATTCTACATCACGTGGACAGCCGTGTAAGTGTGTCCCGTTTAACTGGGTAAGCGGTAGCACCAGGATGCAATGTTGAAAGACAACAAGCAGAGTGTGATGGAGGGAGTGGGATGTTCTAGGCAATTTTCTGCTGGGAAAACCTGGGGCCGGCCATTCATGTGGATGTCAATTTGGCACGTGCCACCTACCTAAACATCATTGCAGACCAGGTACACCCCTTCATGGCAATGGTATTCCCTGATGGCAGTGGCCTCTTTCAGCAGGATAATGGGCCCTGCCACAGTGCATACATTGTTCGGGAATGGTTTAAGGAACATGATGAAGAGTTCAAGGTGTTTCCCTGGCCTCCAAATTCCCCAGATCTCAATCCTACTGAGCATATGTGGGATGTGCTGGACCAACATGTCCGATCCGCAGTGGCTCAACCTCAAAACTTACAGTACTTGAAGGATCTGCTGCTAATGTCTTGGTGCCAGATACCACAGGACAGCTTCAGGGGTCTTGTAGAGTCCATGCCTCAGTGATGTTTTGGCAGCACGTGAGACCAACAGCATGTTAGGTCTTAATGTTTTGGCTAATCAGTGTATATTTCATTGTCACTGGATGTGCCACCTGAGGTGATTAGGGATTTGGACAAGATAATTTATGATTTTATTTGGAGGAAAAAAAAACATTATTTAAAAAAAGTAATTTGTAATACTAAAGAGAAAGAGGGACTTAAAGTCTTAGAGTTTTTAACACTTAATGACACTTTCAAAGTTAAAAGGTTGATAGAGCTTATGAAGAATCTGAGAAGTTAGGAATGTATTTTAACAATTTATTTAATACTTTTGATGGTATACAATTTTGTTGAAGTGTAACTTCCCAACAAATTGGCCAATTTATACAAACAAGCCCTGCTAGCATGGATCTTGTTTAGTAGCACAATTTTCACCACACAGTTACTTTATATGGAATAACAAAGACATATTATTCAAAAACAAATCATGGTCCTATCGTTCTTGGTTCAAAGAAGGAATTATTTTAGTAAGGCAGCTAATAAATTCCAAGGTTATTTGTTGTCATATCCTTATCATATATACTTATATCATGTCATATGTCACAAATCAGCAGTGAGAACGACCCAACCCTGAAGGCAAAAACGATTAAACAGGGACAGGGACAGAACGCAGCTGGAAACAGAACTGACTGGACTGGGTTGAGAATAACATGATAAAAACTGGAATAAACAAGCACACAAGACCGACTGGTTAATGCAGGGCATATGTAACAAATAAACGAATAATAGGAAAACAAGGAGTATGGTATGACGTAAGACATAAAAAAAAAAAACTGTGTGCTCTCACAAGACAACAAAACACGCAAATGGCATGAGCGCAAGACAATAAGGCAATAGGTAGACTGGGTACAGTTGAGACATAGGTACAGTTGAGACATAGGAACAGTTGAGACACCTTAAATAACTTGCGTGCGCAGCAAGCACAAGTTGTGAAGATATCGGCAAAAGTTTTTTTTCTAAGGTAAGACATGGTATAGTGTCATGCATGGTCATTGCAAAATCTAGAGAAATGCGCGAGGTGGCCATCAGGGTACAGTTGAGACACACTGTCTCAACTGTACCCGCGATAGAGTTCTATTACGTCACACGCTGTTTAGTTGTTCAGTGTTATGATAACAGGTTAAATGTTATAATTAGCCAGCACAGGACACAAATGAAAATAAAATTGTATATTTGTGATATTTAAACTGTGTATTATTAATGAAAATATTTTCTAACATGAATGTTATAAGGATAACCTAGCATGTTGTCAAATAGGCAAGGTGGTAAAACGGGTACAGTTGATACACCATTTTTAAGATGTGTGCAGCAGTCACATAGTTAATTTAAAGAGAGAGTGTGTGTGTGTGTGTGTGGGGGGTTGTGTGTGTGTGTGTGTGTGTGTGCTATGCTGTTTATGTTGTGTATACATAGCCTGTATGAGGACTTTTTGTTTATGGTTATGTTACACCTGTTGCAGGATGCCCCACAACAGAGCTAGGACAACGAATAGGGGAGTGCCAGGATACCTATTAGAGAGGGCCTCAAAAGAGGTAGAGGAGGGCAGATCAATTAGGAAGGTAGCTGAGAATTTACAGATTCCTGTTGCTTCACTGGCCCGATATGTGTAGAAAGGGCGAGAGGTTGCTGATGAGGGCCCAGGCCTGCTGCCCTCAGTAGGGTACAAGAGCTGCAATGCAGTTCTAACTTATGACCAGGAGCTCAGCCTGGTGTCTTATATCAGGACAGCGGCAGCCTTATATTATGGGCTACCCCCTAAAGAGATAGGAATGCACTAAAAACCAACAATAGGGAGAGACAGGCACAATGACAAAACTTTTTACAAATATTACAAATCCATAACAATTGTTTTGCTGCACATACATTTTCTGTAGGCTGAATGTGTTTAACAGCCTTTAACTTTAAATAATTAAATGATACTTGGGATATCTTATAAAAGTACAACTGCATTATCAGCTAATTTTGTTTTTCTTTATTGTTAGATTCGCAAATTGGCTTTTGAATTGGCCGATATTTACAGATTGCCTTTTCCACAGCAGTGGACAAAAATGGCAAGGCAAGTGCAAGTTGGTTTACCAACTTTATGCGGAGGCACCCCATTCTCTCCATCAGAAGGCCTCAGGCTACAACTTTGTACAGGTCAACAAACTTTAATGAAGTGAATGTGGGGTCTTTCTTCAAAAAATTTACAACTGTCTACAGCAGACATGGATTCCAGGCTAAAGATATCTGGAATGTAGATGAGACTGGGCTTGTGACGGTCCAGAAACCTGGCTTTCTTGTTGCGACGAAGGGGGAAAGACGAGTGGGTAGCATAACATCAGCTGAGAGGGGGGTTCTTGTTACCATGGCACTGGCAGGGAATGCTCTTGGTAACATTATTCCCCCCCATTTCGTCTTTCCCCGGAAGAAATACCTTCCGCATTTCATTCGTGGTAGCCCAGAGGGGTCTATCGGAAAAAGAAGAAAGAAAAGCACAGAAGACACAAAATGCCTGGTGTGTGACGAATGGTTCTCAAGTTCACGGTCGCGAGAGAAATGGGTGTCCTGCTCTAGGTGTAGCATGTGGTCACACGTAGAGTACCCTTGGCGGAGACAGCTACACATGCCATCATTGTGAAAGTGACACCTGAATCAGTTTTTTCCTTTGTTGGTTGTTTACTGTTACTTTTGACATTGTTATTGTTAGTGTTGTTATTGGAATGTTTCCATTTGTACTGTTGCAATATCTGTTCATGAAATATCTTGTTCCTGTTTTATACATTTTAACCAGTGCTAATTTAAATAAAATGAATTAATTTAAATGGATGAATAAACAAACATGTTGCCCAAATGTTATTTTCTTTATTTATTATATTTGCAATGAACGGTTAGTTACCTTTACTTCATTAAAAATGGGTGTCTCAACTGTACCATGGAACTGTCTCAATTGTACCACATATGGGTACAGTTGAGACAAAGTTGAGACAAAAAGCACCTTATTTTTATGAGCTAATTGTGGAAAATATAAACTACTTATGGGTAATATTGATTGATAATATCTTAGTCTACAAGCTAATGAAATGTCATGTGGCATGTCATGTGGAAATTCACTTCTTTTCAGTATCTATTTTTGTGTGAAAAATCAAAACGCAAAAAGTGTCTCAACTGTACCCAGTCTACCCTACGAATCGAAACTGAACCAAACAGGGAAGTCAGGTTCCAGACAGCACACTCTGGACATAAAAAAACAGACAGCTCGTGACCCAAGCACGCAGCGCAATGTGAGCGCTACGCGAGGCGCACCCGTGTTTGCGAGAGACAGATATAAACTATTGATGTGAGTAGATGCTGCCAAGAGAACATAAGCACCATGCACCCATGTCAATGTAATGATTTGTGTGGGAAGCAGGAGTAGGCAGACAGGTGGCTCGGATCTAAACGCAGCTTTATAGAAGAGAACAAAAGGTAAATAAACAAACTCAGGAACAAAAGAAAGTCCACGATGGGAAAGGGGAAACTAAACACTAAACAACATAAAGAGCGAATATCCGCGGAGGGCTGGCAGGGAACGTGAACAGCGGGGTAACCACAAAAGAACAGACAAACAGCAGGGTAACCTTGCACGAACAGGGAGAGAGTCCTAACAGACATACGCGAAAACATGTAACGACAACGATCGACAACGGAGAGAGGAAACGACAGGGTTTAAATGGACAGACACAGTGATAACAAAATAACCGACAGGTGCAGACAATGACGCTGTGACAGCGGTGATGAGGGCTGAGGAAGACGGGAAGTGTAGTTTTCACAGAGACAGTGAAACACGGGCGGACAACAAGGAAGACATGACAGGGAGCATGATCGGTAAAACAGAAAACACGGGGCGGACAACAAGGAAACGTAACATGAATGTGACTAGTGAAACAGAGAACACAGGGCAGACAACGGGATCATAACATGAACGTGACTAGTGAAACAGAGAACACAGGGCAGACAACAGGGGATCATAACATGAACGTGACTAGTGAAACAGAGAACACAGGGCAGACAACGGGATCATAACATGAACGTGACTAGTGAAACAGAGAACACAGGGCAGACAACGGGATCATAACATGAACGTGACTAGTGAAACAGAGAACACAGGGCAGACAACGGGATCATAACATGAACGTGACTAGTGAAACAGAGAACACAGGGCAGACAACAGGGGATCGTAACAGTCAATAACAGACAGAACTTTTTGTTTGTTATTTACTGCAGGTGTAACGGTAGCAAGCTGGTAGCTGTGCAGTGTATAAACCTCTCTACCCTGGCCTCAAGAGGCGTGACTGGCACCGTGTCCTAACCAGCCACAGAGCTTCTTATTTTTTAAATTGTTTTTATTTGCGACATCACGCCAGGCAGGACAGTCAACAAATGGGTCTAAAACTGTTCTTTTAAAAGTATATTACAGCCGGCATCTCACTAGCCGGTTCAGAACAACTTCATTTTGGCTGAGAATGTCACACACCTACTGAATGTTGTGCTTGAGGTCTCGTTCTCTTCAGCCGGTGTCTGTCACACATACACCTGTTCAGATTGGCAGAATGGTAACATAACGGATCATTCTGACTTTCTCTCCACTTCCCTGTCACGTGGAGATTGGCGAAATAAAAACAGGAGTAGCCTGTGAACATAAACAATCCTAACAGTGTGAATTTGGAAACGATTTATAAAATATCTTTGCTCTGTGTATGTGTGTGGTTGTGTATTTCTCCCCTCTGGGTTTGCCATAGAAATTGTATCCCCATATGCAGTTTCAGTGATAAAATTAGCTGCGTTCAATAAACACACTGTTCTGTCAGTGATTGCTCTGATTTCAAAATTTTTAAATTATACTAATTTTTGTGTATGAATATCACTGTGTCGTGTCGCATCTGGTGTGGATAGACAGATAGCTTGTCACTGGAATCTTCCATCACACTTCGTCGCATCTGTTTAGGATGAGGTGTGATGCTAGAGCTGTAGCGTTAGCGTTTAGCCTCCTCGTTAGCGCGTCCGCCTCCCACGCCGGATCACTTTTTGCAAACCAAAATTATCTGCTTCATTAGTCATTTGGCTGCAGTTTCCCAGAGAAATGTCCAGTGGGGAGTGCCAAAAATGGGTGAAATGATGTTGTATTCAGATGATGTTTTTATGATGACTATTAATTGGATATTAAACCTAACTGATAGTGTTTAAAAAGCAAATTTAACATGAAAAGCACTGAAGCAACCATGTCATGCAGTGTCACTTCTATGGCACATTCACTTTCATTTTTGGCCTCAATCCTCAGTCTCCGAGTCCAAAGTTCAACAGTCTATCAGGTGAGCTACAGTGCAAGTTAATTGCACTGGTGTAAATGGGGTGGGTGGGTCTGTAATACAAGCATAACAACATGTTGTTTTTCAAATGATGTCTTAAGAGTGAAATTGTTTTGATATAATAATATAATAACATTTGATATAATAACATAGCAGGGTGTGAGAAATAGAATGTCTTGGTTACTAACATAACCTCCGTTCTCTGATGGAGGGAACGAGAAGTTGTGTCGATGTAGTGACACTAGCCCCATTCATCTCTGATCTTTGAGAAAAGGACAATAAAAATCGGCAAGTGGAATTTGCATGCCACTCCCCCGGACATACGGGAATATAAGGAGCTGGCATACAAACACTCATTCAGGTTTCACACTGAGGAGCAGATTTCGGTTTCAGCAGATAGTTCGGTTCCATCAGGGAACAGAGGTTATGTTATTAACCGAGATGTTCCCCTTCTATCACTCACTCGACGTTGTGTCGATGTAGTGACACTAGGGGTCCCCATGGAAAACACAACTACTGAACTGTGTTACGTAGACTGGCGGTGCGAAGCGGGCAGAGCTCTGTGTGCCTCGTTGCCTGCTCACCTGGCTGAGTGAGCAGACCTCATCCAGTGCCTAAGGAAGGAGCTAAGTTCCTTGGAGAAAACAGTAAGGATTAAATTTGTATAACTTCTTTATATTTAATTAAAAACTTTTGATATTTTACTGCCAACTTCGAGAAAAAACGCGACATGACATTCGGCTACTTTGGATATTGATAGTGTAGTTGAAGTTGCATTATCACAGCAGAAGGGTTGCTATCATGTCACAATAAGTAAGCAAGAATTTAGCAATTACAGACAGTGAATCTGAGACTTTTATTTGTTCTGTTTGTGTGTCTTATATTTGAGAGGGTTGTCACTCAATGCAGAGAAATAAGTAATAAAAAAGATACCAGCAGCTATATGCTATTGAAGGACTGGCTTTGGTAAGCTCGGACGTTATCGCTTCTGCTGTCGGTACTGGAGAAATTAAGAAAATACATGTATTATTGCTATAAAGAGAAAGTTATTTTATCTCACCAGCCATTTCTATGTATAATAATTCTATGAAACCATTTGTCTGTGATGCAATTTAGCTATTCGCAGTCAGAGAGAGAGAGAGAGATCTCGCGCACAGCGAGCACAACAAGAGCCCTGCTAAATGAGTGACAGAACTAAACATTCAAACGTAGCCTGGTTTAGATCTGTGATATTAGTCTGATTTTATTTTAGATTTCACCTTCCAAAGATTATAAAAAGAATATTTATACATAAGCCACATTCTGTCTAGCACAACTTCCTTTCCTTCACAGCGGTGCACTGACATTTCTCCCTAAAACTCAAACTTAACGTCAGAATCAGCACGATCTGTGATTGTTGTAAAATGCAGTCTAGCTACTGTTGCTAAATTGCGGGACACGTTTAATAATGAAAAGAGCGCAAGAGAGACCGTTCCCAAGGCGGCGCGCGCTCCGAAACAGACCGCAACGAGACAAGCAAAGTATAGGCTATTTTGGGTTTCATGTGCACGTCTAAACAATCAACTATACACAAAAATATGTCTAAACGACCGACTTGGAGATTCACTTAAACACAGTTTATGTCTTAAATGGACGTAGTTATGGAAATAGTTGGGAGAAAATATGCTGCATCAGGAGTCTATTAGACCTGAACTCGGCCTTAAAGGGGAAGCATCCTAATAAACATGCTGACGATTGAGCCATTACTGCGAATCAAACAACAAAAGGCAAAGAGAAAATCACTTACAGCTCTTGAATGAATAACTTCTGCATTAATAAGCATTAATCTATCTATGATAAACTATGCAGTGTTATTTTACAATTGATTACTAGATTATTAGATTTCTTTTAGACCACACCTGAACAGTAATGTTAGTAGACCTTCCTGAAATTAAATCACTGTGCCTATATAACGTTTATCTTTGTTTAATATATATATATATTATAACAAAAAGAACCGTTAAGAATACAGTTGAAGTACCGGATCGATAAGCAGTATCGGTAAGATATTAATACCATTAAAACCTTAACGATGCCCATCCCTAGTTATGCCTGTGCTTCTCTTGGATGATCTGAATATTGGATTACGTGTCTGGATTGCCCCTTAATTAAAGCTGCATTTGGATCTCAACCTTCGTGTCTCAGAGCAGTTCGTAACACCTGCTTTGTTTATTTAATATATTTGTTATACATTATTTATACAATATGTTTTTACATTATACATTTTTAATTTAAGTGTCAAGTGTTCAATAAATGTATTTGTTGAGAAATTTTGTCTATCTTAAGTAATTATTTGTGTTACATTTTATCTTACAAATAAAAGGTTCAAATAAGAGGTTAAAAACAAGCACATATCGGCCAAATATCGGCCAAAATAAATCGGCTGCATTAATCGGCCATCGGCCGACCCGGATTTCAAAAGATCGGCATCGGCCTGAAAAAACCAATATCGGTCGACCTCTATTAAAAAGTCTGTTCGGAAGCACATCATGTGGAAGGGTCCTGTGGTAGACCCTACCCAAGAGGGGGAGTAGTTACTTCAAGACACGGTGACTGGTGGCAGAGAAGCCTCTGCCCAAGGAAGACACAGTTAACCAACGGGGAAAAGCTTTTGTAGAAATACATTACATGGGGTTATCGACGGGATAACCAACGCATGTGGACCACCTACCCCAGTTCAGGGCCTAATTGACGCACGTACTGGGCCGGCGGTGAGTTTCTATGAAAACTCATCAGCCAACGGGCTAAGGAGGAAGAACGTCCAGGGTCCACACTTTTTTGTGAATGCAACTGGGAGAAGGAGCGCACGTCTTCACCTCACTAGGACCTGCTCGACTTTTCTCCTCGTCCTTCCTGACCTTGCACAGCGTCTATGCAAGTAGGCTCACTGGGGGAAACGCATACTTGCGCAGCCCCAGGAGCCAGCTGTGTGTCTGCGTGGCCTCGGCCAACGAATACCAGAGCGGGCAGTGGGATGATTCCCGGGAAGAGAACAGGTCTACCTGTGCTTGACTGAATCGACTCCACGTGGTGTGTGCCGCGGTGCCATTCCCATCTCGCAACTCGGGCCCGAAGCCAGAGCTGGAGCAGTCTCGTATGCATCAACCCATGTGCCGTGGCGGCCGCCGAGGAAGCCATATGCCCCAGGAGCCTCTGAAAAGATTTCAGTGGGACCGCAATATTCTGCCTGAAGACACGCAGACAGTTCAGCACTGAATGCGCACGCTCGTCCGTGAGGAGTGCTCTCATTGAGACAGAGTCTAACTCCATACCAAGAAAAGAGATTGGTCGCCGAGCGCAGCTCCTGCATTAGTCCCGGGTCAGGACTACCCTCGTGCAGATCGTTCAGTACCTTGGCTTGGTGCACCTGCAGGAGTGCCATGGCATGCAGGGCGGAGGCTGGACGTTCAGCAGCACATTAGTCCTTAGCCGCCAATGACGACGTAAGCCTACAGGCCCTGGACAGGAGCATCGGGCGACTGTGCCAGGTGGCAGCGATCTGCGGGCAGAAGTGCACTGTGACCGCCTGGTCCACCTAAGGAATCGCCGAGTACCCCCTTGCCGCCCTGCCGTCGAGGATAGTGAGAGCAGAGGAGTTTGCAGATCGGCTTCGGGCAGTAAAAGGTGCCCGTCACGGCCGTGTAAGTTCCTCATGCACCTCCTGGAAGAAAGGAACGGGGCCGTGAGGCAGGCCTGAGGTCTCGTCCCAAAACTCAACCGGGGCATACAAGCATGCCGGGGAATGGGAGGTCCGTGGGGGATTTCCCAGCAGAAAGGCTCCCATCGAGATCCCCAGATCGCCCCCAGTGCTAACCAACTCTGCTCATACCCGTAGGTAGAAGGACTGCGACAGGGAGCCACTGGGGTGGCTTTCCCTCTGACGAAGGAAAGCAGCGACCGCAACGTAGCCATGGTCATACCCTCGCAATGAGGGCATGAACCATCCAAGAAAGCCGACTCCATGTGGGTAGCACCCAAACACCTGAGACAACGATCGTGGCCATCAGAGGTAGAGAGATATCGACCGCAACCAGGAATAATACACAGACGAAAAGGCATCTTGAACAAGATGCTTTCGTGTGTGCCACTCTTTTAGCAAGAAAATATACTCTTTTTTTTATTATTATTCTCTTTTACTGCTGAAGCGCCCAGGGGAAATTCTCTGCACAACACCAGTGCGAGAGGGGGAGGACCGCTGAAATGCACCATAGAACCAGCAGCTCGTAAGAGCAAGAGAGATGAAGGCTTTGGCAGAGTAGTTCAGCTCAGTGAAAAACTAACGCTCGGCTCTGAAGAAGTAGTCTAAATGAGTGTTTGTATGCCAGCTCCTTATATACCCGTATGTCCGGGGGTGTGGCATGCAAATTCCACTCGCCAATTTTCAATGGCCTTTTCTCAAAGATCAGAGATGAATGGGGCTCTCAGAAGCGACCCTGAGTGTCACTACATAGACACAACGTTGAGTGAGTGACAGAAAGGGAACGCAAAATACATGTTTATAAAGTCTTAAACAGCCACAGTACCAGCGAATTGTAAAAGTGAATGAAATGCGCCATTGCTGTAGTGCCTCTAGTGGTCCTTTCACCAGGAAACTGCAGCAAAACATGATTCTGGTAAAAGTTCATCTTAGTTTTATCTGTCCAAAGAAGTGTTCAAGAACTTGGCAGGCTTTTTTCTGAACAGTGTAATCTGGCCTTCCTATTCTTGAGGATTACCAGTGGTTTACACCTTGTGTATTTCCCTTCATGAAATCTTCTCTTGATTGTAGACATTGATAATGATACACCTACCTCCTGGAGAGTGTTCTTGACTTGGCTTGATGTTGTGAATTGGTTTTTCTGTGGAAAAAGTGGAAATCATAACCTTTACAGTAGCATATATAAAATAATGTAATGCTGACACCGGTTTGAATCCCGTGGGGAGCAGTTCGAGCAGGACCGGTTACACAGTTAAGGAGAACAAACCCACCAGAACAGAATGTGCAGATTTAGTTTTCATTATATGCCTTACTAAATAGAGCCTGTTTGTTGCTTATTTTTTGATAACAGAATTATTTTTCTTTTTTTTTTACAAAATATTGCATCAGTAAAAACAAAAAATTTAAATGGTAAAAGAAATGAAACAAGATTTTCTTCTTCAAAATTACTGATCTATGTAAAATGTTCAAAATCTATATTTCCTGAAGAAGTTCAGGGACTTTACAAACCTATTCGGTAAAACTGTATTTGAAAAAGAGGGTGCTAAACTGCATTTCTTTTATAGCAACCTCTTGAAATCTGCATCAGACACAGAATCTTGGATTATGACATTGTATAATAGATACAGTAAATTCTATGTGAAATGTGTCTAGCATTTGGAAAACTGAATATCCACATATATTTTTAAATATTAAACGTCATAACAAAATATGTTTTTTCTGTACTTTGTTTATACTTCCACAGAATGAAATTCCTCAAGTTATCCTTGCAATTGTGCTTTTATTGTCAATCTTGCAACTGCTTTGTTTTACAAAATGCACAAAAAAATACTACAAATATTGCAAAACTGCCTTTTTGAGCCTTTCAAAACCTATGACCATGCAACATCTAGCTACTCAAAATGTTCACATTGGAATCGCATTGGGTGCAACACTTCATTTCAGAGTAAATGAAACTTAAAGTACAGATTTCCTATAAACAGGATGTGGCATGCTCAAATATCCATGCTGGTCTAACTGGTGATTAAGCAACACTGTGGACTTTAAGTTTAGTAGTTGAAACTCTTTAGATTAACTAAAACAAATAATGTGGTGTTGCTGGCTAAGAACTTGGAGCAGAATAGTTGTGCTGTATGTAGTTACATTTCAAAATGATTACTTATTGGTTATATATTTATTGTATATTAAGTTGCTTAAAACAGCGCACTAGTTTACTTGATTTTAAGGGTGCAGTAGGATACATTCCACCCAAATACAAGTTACATTATATAATTTATGAATAAAAGAAAACTTCTGTTCCCCTTCTATCACTCACTCGATGTTGTGTCGATGAAGTGAAAATATGGGTCGATCTTGAGAGCCCGAGACACCTTCACAGGGGCGAAAATTTCATCAAAATGTTGGGGGGACAATAAACATAACAATTCTCAAGAGCAATTTTTGAAGGGGACA
The DNA here is from genome assembly GCF_025860055.1 of Xyrauchen texanus. Lineage (NCBI taxonomy): Eukaryota > Metazoa > Chordata > Actinopteri > Cypriniformes > Catostomidae > Xyrauchen > Xyrauchen texanus. The sequence goes on along the minus strand of NC_068309.1, from coordinate 5,916,030 downwards.
CCAAGGTTTTTTTTTGTTGTTGCCCCGTTTGCATTTGTATTATTTTATTTATTAAACAATTATTTTAAGAATATATCATTATATTATTTACAATACACATATTTTAATGATATTTTAGGGGGGGACAACCCTCAGATAGGGGGGGTCCTGACCCCGCCGTCCCCCCCGCGATTTCCGCCTATGCACCTTCAGATCTTTGAGAAAAGTCCAATGAGAATTGGCGAGTAGAATTTGCATGCCACTGCCCCCCGACATATGGGTATAAAAGGGAGCTGGAATGTGGATTCAGATTTTTACCTTTAATCCATAATATAAATGACACAAAGTCATGTTTGACTTAAACCTTTAAGTTCCTTATGAAGTAATTCTCCCCTTTGTTTATCTAGGTCTAAGGTTCTATTCCTAAAATACACACCTACACTGCCGGTCTAAAGTTTTGAAACACTTACTCATTTTTTATTATAATGATTATTTTTCACATTTTAGAATAATAGTAAAGTCATCAAAACTATGGAATAACATAAATGGAAATATGGGAATTATGTTGTAACTAAACAAAATCCAAAATAAATCAAAACTGTGTTATATTTTAGCATCTTTAAAGTCACACTTTGCCTAGAAATGAACTCTTGACATTTTCTCAAGCAACTTCTTGAGGAATCAAACTGGGATGCTTTTTAAACAGTACTGAAGGAGTTCCCATCTATGTTGGGCACTTATTGGCTACTTTTCTTTATTATTTGGTCCAAGTAATCAATTTCAAAAACTTTTTTATTATTACATTTTAGTTTTATAATGAAATAAATTAATATGGTGGCCCAATTATATTTTTGTCAACAAAATGAATTTAAAATATTTAAGCATACACCTTCAGATCAAAAGCTTTTTAAGATCATGAGAAATATTTCAGTCAAGTGTTTCAAAAGTTTTGACTTTGTAGTGTTTGTATTAATGATCTTTCATTCTATTGTAAATTTCATTTCCTCATCACGGCCCAACCCCAAACGTCTTGTAGTCAACAGCTATAAAATGCCCCTGAAATGAGCACAGTGTTAGTTCATTCGCCTCTTCACCAAAGATGGATCTTCAAGTCTCTTTTGTGCTGCTTTTCATTCTTTTCACTGGAGGTACAAAAACATCTAGAATATTTAATGTTAGTCTATTTAATTATTGGTTTGCATACAGAGGTTATTGAATGTCTTTCTCTCTCTCTCTCTCTCTCTCTAGGATACTCTCTAAACTGTAAAACATGCATACCAGACCTGACGGGTACTTGCATAGAACAAACGGAGACATGCTTTAGTGGATTTTCAGAGTGTATAAGTTCAAAAGTGAAAATAACTGGTAAGTCCATTATGATGGAGTGGAAATGTACTGTTATAATGTAACTTGTCACATAACTGCTACTCTTTTACTGGGCAGAAATTAAAACTGCAAGCATAGAATATTTACCAGATTTGTATTTTGATTTCTGACTATTTCATGAAGTTCAGTAGGATCCAAAAGTCTGAGACCACATTGAAAATCTGTGATTTCAAATCTAACTTAAACCTGTAAATAAACAAAGTTTTAGGATTTAAAACCAAAACACTTTATGACTTAAAATAAACAAGAAATATTGAAGATTCTGTACAATTTCTAAGTTACTAAACCAATGTAAGCAAATTTGTGACATTGAATTCAACTCAAGGTCATATTTCCATGTTTCCATTGAATAACACAATTAAAATGTTCAAATGCTGGAATAACATCGATCATCAGTTTTTGCACAAACTCAAGAGCATGCTGTCATTAAAGCAAAAGGGAGAAATACCAAATACGAATTTTGTGTAAATTTACTCAAATTTACATAAATTGTATTACATTTGAAAAATGCAAAAAAATAAATAAAATCATTTTCACAATGTCTCAGACATCTCGACCTCACTTTTTGTAATTGCACATTTTTATGTCTTAAACAGTATTATTGCCAGTGTTGGGTTAGTTACTCAAAATAAGTAATCCAATACAAATTAATTCTCTAAATACAAAGCAGATTACTTTGCCTATTAGTGTAACTAAAAAGTAATCACACTACTAATTATTCTACTATTAAATAACTTTCTAAATCACTTTTCCTATAACTTTTTAAGGTAGGCTTGGGATCAATGCCGTTTCCATGTATATATCAGGATTTTTTCAGATATAAATGTGGCTTCTTGTTGCACAATAGTCTTTGTCTTTCAACTTTGGTAAAGTATGAGCGGCAAGGTTAATTAAAGTGGGTTGCTCATCTGGCAGACAAGATGCATTCTGAAATTTGAAACAATTATTTTCTATGAAGGTATGTATGCACACAGTGTGGGCTCGCCATTTCCAGAGGCTGTTAAAAATTCAGCATTGCAACTGAGCTCAACTCACAAAGTTTTCCATTAAACTCAACCCAAATCATTATCAAAAGACGATTATTTACTCTAGTAGTTATTACTGGATGATATATTGTGTTCTATTTCTTTCATAGAGCCTACACAATGTGTTTTCAGTTACAAGTATGTCTTTTTGTGGTTTGACAGTTTGAATCAAAGACCTATTCAATGCAACATACAGAGAAATTGCATAATTAACATAGTTCAGTTTGCACAGTTACACCAGTTTCATACACTAACCTGCAAACTCATCAACATCACTTTGTTAATTCTTGAAGAACTACAAAAACTTTTGTAACTTTGTACTGCAATCAGCTCGTAATGTGTGTGTGATGGCATGTTCATGCCACTACCGGCTTCAGTAAATGTTATGTTGCCCCCTTGTGGTCTCCCAAAGCTATTACATCGGACTACATTGAATGGAATGCAACTGGCAGTGAATTGAAAGCACACAAATTAGGGTTCTAATTTAAATAATGGCTGATGTTAATACATCGATGCCTCAAATTTATTGATAAAATAACATGCCATTCAATAATCGATATATAGATTTTTTTTATGACATCCCTAGTTTTTGGTTTTCCGCTCAAATTCAAAATGTTCCTTCAGCTGTCACAGAAACACTAACAGACATACATATGAATTCATATTTTAAATGTATTATACAGATTACATTATCACAAGTAATGGACTCAAAAGTTATAATTTTAATTGAAAGTCAGTAACTGTAATCTGATAACAAGTATTTAAAATTAAATGTTTTTCACTTCTTTTTTGTTTTAAGTAATTAGATTGTAGTAATTTATTACTTTGTAATTGGATACACCCAACACTGATTATTGCAAAATGATCACATGTGAAGTAAACATGTTGCAACCAAACCAACAATGTGGTTACCTTCTTCTGTGGCATGATTAAGAAGCCTCAGTGTCCTGGGTTCTTGTCCCACATTGAAACCCAAAAAAGTTATCGTATTTACATTATCATAGACAAGCGAGATTCTGAGCTTTTATTTACCATCTGAGATTGCATTTTTATTCCACTGACGGTTATGTTTAGGGTTGGGGTTTGAGTCAGGTTAATAAAAATGTATTTCCGTTGACTGTATTACATAATTTACAACAAAAAATACTAAAAACTCAGTTTTGGCACCAACCTGGAAACTGGAGCTTATGTGCCCAGATGTACAAAAACAGTTTCTGCTTCAGCCACTGGAAGCGGAATTTCTTAAGTGGTTAGAATTTAGAATTTTGGGAAGCACAGACCAAGTTTAGCTGAAGAACTTTCAACTGTCGCCAGTGAGATCAGAGTGAAATACAGTGTGAAACAATTTACACTAAAATGTTACAAGTTGTATAACAGTTGACAACCAATCAATCACTTACTAAACAATATTTGCCTCATTAATTGCACTTTGTACAGTTTAGTCTAAATGTATTCTGACCACATATTAATTAATTCTACTTCTAATGTTATTATATGACTAATATTTACCCAGATTTACATGGCAACATTTCCAAGCAGATATCACTGTGTTCATTTATGACTGACCTTATTGCATTAAGTATTGTTATTCCTTTATGATAATTTTTTATAATTGTTTTCAGGTGTCTCTACTGTGGACATAAAACTAAAAACTTGTGCTCTGCCGAGTTATTGTCAAATTGGGAACATGAACCTCGGTGACATTAAGATTTCTTCTATATGCTGCAACACTGACAACTGTAATAACAAAGATGCTCCAGGTACTGTCCTTTACTTTCCATATAATGATCTCCTTAAAAGCTAACATGAAATATGCTCAACAAGAGAAACATTTAGTTTGGGAATTCATTTAATTCATTGAGAATTAATTGGACCATAAAAAGTCATCTCTATATGATTTTTATTTTCTATATTGCATTTATAGGGAGGGTTTGAAAATGAAGAGAGCTTGGTGATGTCAGCTGAAAAGATAAAGTTGTTTCATAGGTGGAGCATGTTAGTACATTTTGATGAAAGATTACGAAGACAAAAATGTTTTTGTAGGGGGATAAAATGCACAGATGAAGGAAAATGTATATAGTAAATGTCAATTTTGAGATCATGTTGACTGAAATATGTGTCAGATGTTTTTAAATAATTCATGCATATGCTTATAAAAGAAAATAAATATTTATTTTATCACTGTAAAAAATTCTGACAATTTTCATTTAATCATTGTGTAGCTGATGGGGTTTAAGTAACCCCTTAAACTCTGGTGCATTTTTCACAATATTTCACACTCAAATTTAAAAGCTCACCATTTACACATACTGTGGACTAACAGCAAAAAATGTCATTTTTCAGAGAACTGCCCAAATAAAAAAAAGATTCCAATTATTCATAAATAATATTATTTTTATAATCTTACGATAAACAGAATAATATTTATTTTATTTTATTTCATTTTATTTTAATTTTTTATTATTTTCTTCTTTTCACGTGGCTTGTTGAGCACGTTACCTCAGAGACATAGCGCCGGGCCAATTTAGGTTCTTAGGAGACCTGGCTGGAGTCACTCAGCACGCCCTGGATTCAAACTTGGACTCTAGGGGTGATAGTCAGCGTCATGTGAAGGACATTTATTTTCATATAACAATTTCTACCCCATTACCTCTAGAGGGCGCTAATTTTCAACACGATAGTTTTGAGGCCTTTTTTGTTATTTTAATGACATAAATGCAGAAGTAATGTTTTTCTCTGAAAAGTTCAGATTTAAAGTTTTCAAATGATACCTCAAATGCATGACTTATTTATATGGAGAATTTAACGTTTTAAACAAACTTTTTTCACGATATAGCGTTATAAAATTACCCTCGTTTCTTCTGTAGATCCCAGCTCTACCCCCAATGGGAAGCAGTGTTACTCTTGCAATGGACCAAACTGCTCAAACGTGTTGAAATGTTCAGGGAATGAAGACTACTGCGTTAAAGCGACAGGTAAGAATCTGGTAACTGAAGAAGAAAGTTAAAGTAATTATTTGGCCTTTCCATCATTGGTGGGCCATATATTATTCTGAACACATTATGATGCAAACATCTGTCTTAAATACAGTTTAGGGTACACAGAGGCAAGCTCTGCCTTTGCTTGTCATTTATTTATGACTCAACTTTTTTTTAATCTCTTTTAATCAGGGTCTTTTCCCAGTGTGTCAGCTACTGTAAAAGGATGTGTCTCTAAATCTTTCTGTGATGCCGCAACATCGATTCCAAATCTTGTGGATGTCAAATGCTGTCAGGGGAACCTGTGTAACAGTGCAAAGAGCTTCACCCAGAGCTTCATGCTTCTCTTGTTGCCACTGTTCTCCTACACCCTGTTTCACTGAGTTTCACAAAGTGTATGAACATCTGGGTTAAAAGGTCCCAAGTGATTTTGGCTACAGTGATTTTGGTATATATAGGGACAATAGTTATACCGCAAAATTTGTCAATTTAGGCATATACTTTTGATGTTTTTTTGAGTAACAATATAAAATAATGCTTACTCATTGTGATCGAGAGCCTGTGAGTCAGTTTCCATCACAGGATTTGAATGTGTTCAAATGACTTATTTCTTGTTTTACTCCACTTTTCAATATATATATTGGTGTTTTATTGTGCAAAAGTTTTATCCTTTCTATTTATTGGTGTTTCAACTCAATCTCATGTTCTGATGTATTTATACAATAATATTGTATTTAAGAACGGGAAGGCAAGGGTTAATTTGATTTTAACAAAATGGTATAAAACAATTAGAAATGGTGGGAAATGGTGAAATGGAAATTGTAATGGTGTTCATAACAGTTGTCAGTTGAGGGCACTATTTTGCTATTTCTGTTTTTAACAGCTGTTTCTGCACAATGTTGGTCTCAATAAAGCTCATTTGGTATCATTGGAGTTTGGGGTTTTGGAAAGTGATGGCGTGGCTAATCCAACATCTCTACTTTTGCCTCAGACTGCGCGCACCTCCTTAAATTCTAGAGCCGTTTATACTATGAAACGACAAGGGGCATCCCAGAGGAAATATCATCTGAATCAATTAGTAGTGAGAAGACTCAGTTTTCCAGTCAGACAAACTACTTAAAACCTTTAAAAGAATCTTTGTAATAAAAGCATCAAACTTCAATCTGGTTTTGTTTTTATTCTATATTAAGGCACCAGACAATTACTTGTATCATGCCTTAAAAACTGCTAAAAGAATATTTATTAATCTTACCCCAATAAATTTATACATGCATATAGATATGCTACAGTATTAAAGATTTTTCACACAAACTGTTCAAAACAACTTCAATCTAAAGAGCAATGCTACAGTCTCTGCAACATTCAGTGTGTAGAATGCACCTCTACTCTATTTTATGCTTATAAAAGGTACATTGAAATGCTTGCATTCACATAACTCTTTTTTAATTTTATTTTTATCCCCTTTTCTCCCAATTTGAAATGCCCAATTCCCACTACTTACTACATCCTCGTGATGGCGTGGTTATTCACTTCAATCTGGGTGGCGGAGGAAAAGTCTCAGTTGCCTCCACTTCTGAGACCGTCAATACGCAAATATTATTACATGGCTCGTTGGGCATGACACCATGGAGACTCCCAGCATGTGGAGGATCATGCTACTCTACGCGATCCACGCATAACTTTCCATGTGCCCAATTGAGAGAGAGAGAACCACTAATCGCGACCACACCACGAGGTGGTTACCCAATGTGACTCTACCCTCCCTAGCAACCGGGCTAATTTGGTTGTTTAGGAGACCTGGGTGGAGTCACTCAGTACGCCTTGGATTTGAACTCGTGACTCCAGGGGTGATAGTCAGTGTCAATACTCGCTGAGATACCCAGGCCCCCACACTCACATAAATTCTTATAGAAATGCTAACATGCATTGTACTGACTGAGCAGCTTACCTAATTCATGAAACATGAGCAAAACAAATGTATGTGTAAATGCATGCTTATGTAAATTGTCCCATTTAAATATATGCCACAATTTACACAATAATTGTTTTACTAATGATTTGCACACATTTTTGTTCGGCTGGTGTTTCATGATAATGCAAATTCACTTAATTTTAATTAACCTGTGTTATTTTTTTATGCCCTCAATATTTTTTGGCAATACGGAGTGGTGGTGGTGTAGTGGTCTACAGCACACAACTGTTAATCAGAAGGTTGCTGGTTCGATCCCCACAGCCACCACCATTGTGTCCTTGAGCAAGGCACTTAACTCCAGGTTGCTCTGGGGGAATGTCCCTGTAATAAGTGCACTGTAAGTCGCTTTGGATAAAAGCGTCTGCCAAATGTAAAAATGTAAATGCAATATAAAAGTCTTAAGAACCTTTGTAAAAAAAAAAAGCAACAATCTTCTATTTCTATTTATGGAATATTCGTTATCCATAAGATGAAATCATCAGAAAATAAACCTACACTGTAAACTGCTGTAATTTTTACAGTAAATATTTACATTTACATTTATGAATTGGCAGACGCTTTTATCCAAAGCGACTTACAGCGCACTTATTACAGGGACAATCCCCCCGGAGCAACCTGGAGTTAAGTGCCTTGCTCAAGGACACAATGGTGGTGGCCGTGGGGATCGAACCACCAACCTTCTGATTACCAGTTTACCAGTTTTGTGCATTAGACCACTACACCACCACCACCACATTGCACTTATTACAGGGACAATCCCCCCGGAGCAACCTGGAGTTAAGTGCCTTGCTCAAGGACACAATGGTGGTGGCTGTGGGGATCGAACCTACAACCTTCTGATTACCAGTTCAGTGTTTTAGCCCACTACGCCACCACTACTGATTATGCAGTAAATGCTACAGGATATCATGTATACAATTGTTATGTTTTTATTTATTTTTTAAAGAAGAAAAAAGCCAACTGTTGCACAAGTTTTTAAATAAATATTTGGTACTTCACAAGTCAATAACACTAAAGCAATAGTCAACTGTAATAAATACAGCCGATGTAACGAATTATTTACAGCATACAGACTCTGACATTTGGTTATATAATGTACACATCTAGTAATTTAAAACCGTTGAGTTTCAAACACACACATGATTAGACAACGACATCAGTGTAGCGCAGTGCATGTGATGTCATTTCTTCATCAGCAGCGGACATCTTTGGACTTTTCAGCGCTGCATATGCGCTCTATTTTCGGCTGCATAACATAACCGCTCAATTTTCACGCGCTGCATATCCGCTCAATTTTCAGGCTTACTTCATGCGGCTACAATTACCAAGGACCAAGAATGAGACGAGGTGAGTGCAGCCAGTAATTCATGTTTCAGTTAAAACGTGAAATCCTGTTACATCCAATAATTATTTTACCAGTCATCAAGATCTTTCATTGTATAACTATTTTATTTTGTTATGTTGCAAAATGGATAATCTAGATTATCTGTCCAATTTTATGATACTGAATTTGCTTGGTGAGTACAAAGTCACATATTTACGATTAGCTGGGTATATTTTCTTCATCATTAAAGTGTAACCGGGTGTCACGAACCCCGCTCCCTCGCTCCGCCCCTTCGAGCTTCCTCACACACGCACACTATCTCCCTTCTCACACACGCGCACTCCCTCGTGCTTACTCGCTCGTTATGACCACTTGCACTCACGCGCTTCCTATCTCCACACATTAGTTTCACCTGCACTCGTCTCATCACCTGTCATTGTTCACACCTGCACTCGCCCCTATATAACTCACTATCCTTTCGTTTGGTGGGGGTTGGTTATTGTATTTAGATTCCCGTGTTTTGCCCCTCGCTAGTCTCGCCTAGTTTTGACTCCTCTTTGATTCCCTCTTAGCTTGCCAGCCCCCTATTCCTCTTGTTCCCCTGTCTTTTGCTCCCTCTAGTCCCTTGTATACATCCTGTTTACCCCGGCTTTGACCCTCGCTCCCCTCGACTACTCTCCCGGATTTGCCCCCTTTACTCTCTTTGATTCCCCGGCTTTTGACCCTACGCTTCCCCCTTGACCATTCTTCACTTGACTTGCCCCTTTTTGTACTGTTGCCTGCTTTTTGCAAATAAAGCAGTTTTCATCCGACATTGTGACTGTCTCATCTTGTGTGTGTGTGTGTCCGGGTTACACCGGGCATCCGTGTTACTATTACATTTTCGATAACTATTCAGTTAACATTATTTTAGATTGCTGGTATTAAGGAAACAACGATGCTCCCTAGGGTATTGTGGGATTTTCTGAAACGATTTTGACATTGGGACACCCCTTTAAAATGGCCAAATCCCTGGTCAGTGCCCTGACTACTGAACTAAGGAGCTGATTGAGGCACATCCTAACTTACATCTCTGAAAGTTACTCCCACTTTGTACAGCTGCAGATGTGTTAGGTATTTGGATTAATTAGTGCTCTTAATTGGACATCTTTGGCACTGCATTTGGTCCAGTTAGCTCACCAATGAAAACTGATGCAAAAGCACTAAATCCATTCTTATGCAGCCAGCTGCATACATCATCCACTGTCGTGTCAAATCTAAGATGGAAAAGGACAACAATTATTATATTGTTGTTTATAAATAATCAAATGCAATAAAAGTCTAAGATTTATTGGAACCTTTACATCATAATAAAAAAAATGTTTTGAGACTGTCAAATTTAAAATGTAACAATATTAAATCAAATTTCCAAATACAAACAGTTTTATAACTTTCATTACTGTTTAAAAAAAACTATTTTAGAAGATTTTAAGTTCATCCAAATCTGAAAATTGTTAAATTTTCACCTTCATGTCGTTCCAATCTTTATAAACCTGTATTACAAGTTCAATCGTCACTACTGACATTCATTATATAGACATTAACATATTCAAACAAATATTTTCTTTGTGTTCTGCCAAACAATTAAAGTAATATGTACAGATTTGAAACGACATGAATCTGTATTATTTTATGCTATTGACAGCTATAGATTTGAACAAATACAGGCAAATTGACATTTTTGTGAAAAAAAAAAGGAAAGGGTCCCTTTCACTATATTTGGTAGGTCTTTGGCATCAAAATATTTGAAAACCACTGGTTCAGACTACATACGCATTAAAAAGCATATAAAAGCATATACAAACAAAATCACAACAATAGACCGTTCCAGCTAGATTAAACTCAATTTTCGGCACCAAAAGAGCGCCATTTTAATTTATACTATAAACAGTTCTACTAACATTACAAAAGGCAAACAGGAAGATAACACACGTCATAAAACTCGCCATACTGACCTCTCTCTAAAAATAGCAAGTTACAAGAATTAATTAAACGTTCGTTCGTTCATGTCCATCAATTTTGTTGAACTAAGTACAAATAACGGTGCACAATAATTGTTCCAACATTTTAATAGTACCTCAACAATAAGTAGAAATGTATCATAAAATACTATAAATAATAACTTACCGCCGTCAAACGAAGCTGAATGATAAACCGTTGGAGTTGAAGTTCCCGTTGGAGAAATCCGTGGATGTGAGAGAGGAGAGGAGAGCGAGAGCGTGATTGGTTGTTTCGAATGAAGCGCGAAAAAGATTGTTCAATCAGGGCGCGTCTATCTCTGTGCAGTTTTATTTCTTTATCTCTCATATTTGTGTGTGTGCGTGCGCGCGCGTGCATGTGTTAGTGAGAGAGTTTATTCACACAGTTACACAGGTGTATATGAGAGTTTTATTTATTGTGATTGTGTGTGTCTGTGTGTGTGTGTGTGAGAGAGAGAGAGAGAGAGAGAGAGAGAGAGAGAGAGAGAGAGAGAGAGAGAGAGAGAGATTTATTCACACATACACAAGTGTATATGAGAGTTTTATTTATTGTGTGTGTGTGAGAGAGAGTTTATTCACACAGTTACACAAGTGTATGTGAGAGTTTTATTTATTATGTGTGTGTGTGTGTGTGTGTGTGTGTGTGTGAGAGAGAGAGAGAGAGTTTATTCTCACATTTACGAGTGTGTGTGTGTGTGAGCATGTATTTATCACTTTGTGGGGACCAAATGTCCCCATAAGGATATTAAAACCCAACATTTTTGACGTTGTGGGGACATCTTATAAATCACACTAAATAATGTTTTTTGAAAATGTAAAAATGCAGAAAGTTTTCTGTGAGGGGTAGGGGTAGGGTTAAGGTTAGGGGATAGAATATAGTTTGTACAGTATAAAAACCATTATGTCTATGGAAAGTCCACATTTAACATGGAAACCCAACGTGTGTGTGTGTGTGTGTGTGTGTGTTTGGGTATATACACATGTGTGTGTAAATAAATAAAACACACACACACAGCTAGGTGGGCTTCACTACATGCAGGGCTGGCAATCTGGCACACCGGGCATTTTCCCGGTGGGCCGACGCACTTTTGGGCCGATCAGGGGCAGAATGTCATTGGGAGAACCGAAACGTGCCGAATGGGCCGCGATAAGCAACAATGAGCCGCCACTTTATTCAGAACGTACCGCAAAAGGCGCCGCAATATGCAGAAAAGGACAGCGAACTGGCCGCTCAACAGCTGGGCCAGTTGCCATGTAAAATCCAGGGCCGATTTCTCTTCCCAGTCCAGCCCTGACTACATGAAACCTTAGATGATACCTCAGAGAACCATACACTGAACTGAAGAACCTATATTGAAACATAAAGAACTTTTTAATCTCCAGAGAACCATGTAACTCAAATAAAGAACCCTACATCATAAAAAATGGTTCTTTACAAGAAGAAGGTTCTTTGTGGAACCTAAGGTGCTGCAAAGAACCATTTAAGAACCCTTTTTTTTAAGAGTGTAGTTTATGTAAACTTTTAAACATTGAAATTAAATTAATACAATTAAATTGCTGTGCACATGCTTTATTGCTGTGCATGTATTAGCTTGTGAAGTTTTGTTTTTTGCAGTTGAACATTTTTATCTGTCAATTCTGTAATATTGAGAGCAATACAATCATGAGTTTTGTGCAGCATGTGAAATTGCATAGAAATGTGCCTAATTCACGATTTAGATGTGGTGTGCTTGACGGCCCAAATGTTTTCACTAAGTTTTCTTCATTGAAGTCCCACATACAGACATCACAGGGAACATCACAGGTCTGCTAAAGAGTATCAGGCTCAAATGTGTGATAAAACATTTAAATGCCATGTAGACATTTGTGAAGTTCAATGAGGGACCCTAAGACAGTTTTTGTCTCATTTGAAGAGCCATATTCAGACAGGTCTGGAGATATGGTTAATTTGGTTGCAACAGGACATTTAAGGTGAGATCTACATTTGCATCACATGTATCACAGACACATACAATGTGCTCTGTAAACCATTTGATAGAGCCTGCTATGGTCATGGAAACTCCAGTTTCTGATGTTGTGTCTGAGAGGGAGAGATCGGAGGTTGTAGAGCACAATTTTCCTGAAGTTGTGGATGAATCTCTGTTTCTAAGAAATGCAACCCTCTTCTACCTGAAACTGCAAGCTAAATTGCTATTACCTGAGTCTTCTATTCAAGGCATTGTTGAAGATTTTCAAAATATCCACGACATTGGGCAGTCTTATTATCTTCGTAAACTGAGAGAAAAGCTTGCTTTGCTTGAATTACCAGAGGTGAGGATTAATGATGAGCTAGATCAGTTGTCTAGAGAGGATTTGCAGACAGCTTGTAATAGTGCTGTTCTAAGTTCAGCACAAAGGAGAAAGACTGCTTTCTAGCAAGATTTCCACTATGTTGAGCCAGTCCCTATTTTTCTAGGAGTTAGTGAAAGAAATGGGAAAGAGTGCTTTGCTCAGTATGTCCCAGTTAAGCAGACCATCAGTGCTCTGTTTCATTGCCAGTCTGTGAAGGATCAATATGAACAGATGCACTCACAATTTCACAAACAGCTGAAAATGGTCTGTTTCAGGAAGTAAAGCATGGTAAAACGTTTTCTGAAAATTTTCTGTTTCAAACTGATCCATCGTCTCTGGGTTTGATTAATTTGAAATGGTAAATCCTTTGGGTTTAGGTAAAAAGAAACACAAATTGCTGGCAGTTTATCTTACCTTGTCTGATATTTTACCTCACAACAGGTCAAACATAGACCACATGGAACTTGTCTTTTTTGTGTAATGAGCAAGATTTTAAGTATTTTGGACCAGCTCATATTTTTAGATCACTAATTAATGATCTTGAAGAGAATGGTGTTGTTGTAAATGATGGCAAAACTGTGAAAGCTTCTTTGTGTTCCATCGTAGTTGACAACCTGGGATCCCACACCATTGGTGGTTTAGTCGAGGACTTTAGCTGAAGCCTACTTATCTGCAGGTATTGCACCATTGACGGACACATTTCTTGCCACACCTTTGGAACCTGCTATGAAGCAAACTGTGGAGTCTTATGAAAGAAACATTCAGGAACTTGCTGCCAGTGGCAATAATGTAGTTCGAGTCAAATTTAACTCTCCAATCAATCAGCAGAATTCTTTTCATGTTTGTCAGCCTGGCTTGCCCCCTTGCCTTGGCCATGACATCTTTGAGGGTGTTGTGGCATCTGATCTTAAGCTGTACACTGATTACTTGGTAAATCAAGAGAAATGCTTTACATTCACAGAGCTTAATCACTATATTAAACAGTTTGAATACACAGGAAATGATGCTGCCAATAAACCAGCTGAGATTTACTCCGAGAGAGATGCTTTGTGGTCACGCTTTTCAGAACTGGTGTCTTCTAAGACTTTTACCAGTTATTGTTGGACACCAGATTAAGGATCCAGAATCAGAAGTGTGGATTATTTTAGGCATGTGACTTTCCCTTCTAAGCCCCTCAAGCCTAAACATCACTACTTGTGCCATTTCCCAGAGCTTATTAAACAATTTGGACCACTCATTTACTTATGGACTATGTGGTTTGAGAGCAAACATACCTATTTCAAGCAATGGGCTAGAAAATTGCTCAACTTCAAAAATGTATGTGCAACACTTGCAGAAAGGCACCAGCTTCTCCAAGCCTATTTAAGGGCTGGAAACCTCTTTCAGCTTTCTGTGCAAGTTGAGAAAGGCTTTGAATTTTATTCTGATAATTATAACGACGCGGTCAAGGAATCAGTTGATCACTTTGATTTTCAGCCGGGCAATACATTAGTGGCTACTGAAATCACTTTGAAAGGAACAAAGTACAGGAAAGGCATGGTTGTTCTTTTGGCCAGTAATGATGAGGGTTTGGAGGTTGGCAGAATTAAACTAATTCTTGTTCACCAGAATTCAGTGGTCTACTTTGTGTCTGAGAAACGGCATGCTGTGTATGAAAAGAGAGAGCGTGAGACATGAAAGAAGCCGGAGTTTCAGGATGAGCGACCAGAATGAAGAATTTCAGAGAGCTGTGTAATAACATGCTCTGTAGTCTAGTCACCCAACCAACATATTTTCATCATTTAAAATGTGTAAGTTAATAATAATAATGT